>NC_043003.1:1355546-1378046 GCF_006345805.1 Octopus sinensis
CTTGTTTTACGTTTTTCCTTTTCTCTCTCGAACCAATCCTCCAAAAACTCACCAGACACACACACATATGTGCACATTCATATAGATTCAAAATAACAGAGACCTTTCTCTTCCCCAAAGCAATTCCATATTTTTTTTTCAGCTAACTCACATGTATTTAAAAGATAATTTTTTCTGCATTAAAAAATGCATTTCTGATGAATCTCTGAAACGAGATGAAAGCGCTAGATAAATACAGATCCAAAATGTGACTGCCTACTTTTTCTTAACTAAGAAAATCTATACACGATTTGTTGATGTAGGGGTTAATATACATATATTAACACATACACATACACACACAAACACACACACGCTCATACAAACATACATATAATCGATTAAGGAAACAAGATCGATTCGGTATTAATCTTTAATCCCAACAACGATCGTTTCCACTCATCCTTTACGGTGTGCATCCCATTGTGTTGCACCAGTTTTGTAGTGTGGGCCACGTCAGGTACATGCATACATAAAGTGGTGCCCCTCTAAAAATATTGAGTTCAGAAAGTCATGTTGGTATTCCATCGCACGGAATAAAGACTAATAGCAAATCCTGTTTTATTTTCTTTCCTTAATTGATTATTGCCTCAACTAACAATGCAGAATTCCTGAGGTAGACCCAACGAAAAAATATACCCTGCTGCGGAGGACACCAGGTAGCCCTAACTATGCTATATACATATATATATATATATATATATCTATATATATATATGTGTGTGTGTGTGGTGTGTGTGTGTGTGTATAAAAAACATATATATATATGTATAAATATATATATATTAATATATAGTATAAACATATATATATTATATATATATATTATATATATATAAATTTATATATATATATATATATATATATATATAATATACATATATATGTGTGTGTGTGTGTGTACATATATTGTTCATATACATATATATGTTATATATATATAGACAGACAGACAAACAGACTGACTGACAGACAGACAGACAGATAGATAGATAGATAGATAGATAGATAGATAGATAGATAGATAGATAGATAGATAGATAGATAGATAGATAGATAGATAGATATAGATAGATAGGTAGATAGATATATATATATATATAATATAGATAGATGATAGATAGATAGATAGATCGATAGATATATAGATAGATAGATAGATAGATAGATAGATAGATAGATAGATAGATAGATAGATAGATAGATGATAGACGATAGATAGATAGATAGATAGATGATAGATAGATAGATAATAGATAGATAGATAGATAGATAGATAGATAGAGATATAAGATAGATAGATAGATAGATAATAGATAGATAGATAGATAGATAGATAGATAGATGTACATATTGGTTTGTCAGACAAATATTATTTTAATTTTTCGACCCATATGACACACAACTCTCGTGATAGAAAAACAAATGTAAAATTTATTTAAATTTCAAACACGATATACAAACTTTACAGAGGAAGAAAAAAAGCTATGTAAAAACACCATGAAAACACAATAATAAAAATATTTTTCGTGTTAATTCAAACAATAAATGGAAAAAAAGGAAAAGTGAATGAATGTATTTGAAAAGCCAATATATTTATATAATGTCTTTTATGAAAATTTTAGACATATAAGGTGAGCTGCTTCCAATGACGTTTACTTGAATTAATGCCAAGTGACGGCTTCCGAAGACAGCATATTTCCTAGGTTACATTCAGATTTTCACACTGTCTAAATTCAACATATATTATAATACTAAACATATATTTCTATTCGAAGAAAAACTCTCGAAGTATTGACGGTGCAGACAGAGAGTAGATGTGGCGAGTTCAGAATTCAGAAAACTGACAAGGTTAAGTAAACATCTATCTAGCTATCTGTCTGTCTATCTATCTATCTATCTATCTATCTATCTATATATATATATATATATATATATATATATATATATATATATAGTATGCATGTATTTGTATATATCATGTGTGTGTGTGTGTGTGTGTACATAATATATATGTCTATACATATCAATTTATGTAAATATTTACATAGTGTTTGAATGTTGTATAGATGTTGTATATTAAGAAGGTGGGAGTCAGAATTTTGAATAGTTCTTTATAAACGCTTTCGTTCGTTTATACATGTATACATATATTTATACATACATGCATGCATATATGTATGTATGTATGTATGTATGTATGTATGTATGTATGTATGTATGTATGTATGTATGTTTGTATGTATGTATGTATGTATGCATGTATATACAGTATAAAGGGAGTGAACGTTTCACCTGCGTCGTATCCCAGTGTTCTATTAAATAAATGAAACATTATGAATTTTCCAATAAATCTGTTTCAAGGGTGATTGTCTCCTCCTCAGAGAAGCTCTGCTCTCGTTTCTCGCTTCCCCAAACAAACTGCTAATCTAAGCCACTGTACACAGTAGTATTCTGAGTTTTGAGGGTCCATATAAATATACTTAATTTAGTAAAATATATTGCTAACTAGCCTTGGGTCACCGGGAAACTCTGAGTTTCCCAGCAACGAAGTTTTGTTTCGTGGATTTTTCTCTTTTACATGTTATTTCGCATGCTTTCAACGAATGTGACATCGAAAGGTTAGAGTTTCTTCCTTTACAAGATAAAGTTGCATTCGAAACATTTTCCCATTATGCACCGTTTTTGGGTATTTATACCCACTAAACCCCGAATATCTCAATAACTACCGCTCCGAATTACGTGAAACTTGTTTCATTGCGTTCGTATTAACATTTCAGGGTATTTTCATAGTATTTTCCCATTATACTTTAGTTTGGCTGGGTAACATTGCAAGCAGGCAAGCAAGATTCAAATTGATTTCTAATGTATTATAGACAACAAAATTATAAAATCTATTAATGCTATAATCTATATTATAGAATGATTTAAACTGTGACTTTTCTGGGTAGGGAGTAACGAGGATGCATCTTTTCTAATGAGAAGACACTCATTCTCGAAACTGCTCTGTATCAAGATTCCCCATTAATTCTCTGTTTGCTTAAAATAAGCAACATTCTTTGCAATTTCCTAAACTTAAGCGTCTAGATAAATAACTCTACATTTATATACATTATACCTGTTTAATGTTGTGTATATCTATATATCTATATAGCTATATATATATATATATATGTCGTTTGGGGATTTGGTTTGCAAGATTCTTTATATGAGTTCGTGTGTTGAAGCATATTCTCTTGTGTCTGGGGAGAGTCATTTTCTTTTTGTGCCTTATAATTTAACAAACTCACCGGTAAAATTTCCACTTTTTTCTTATTTTTATTTTCCTAAAATTTTCGTTGCGTCTTGCAACCTTTTCAATAGTCTTGACTCTCATATAAGACACAAAAAGAAAATGATTCTCCCCAGACACAACAGTATATATATATATATATAATATATATATATATATATATATACACACACGTTTATGAATTTGTGTTACAAGATTCTTGATGTGAAGTCGTTTGTTGAAACACATATTGCTGTATTTTGGGACGGTCATTTTCTTTTGCCAAATAAACACACGTACTATATATCCGTTCTTCACTCGTTTATTACTGTTCTTATTCTAACTCATGTCCATTGTCCGAAAATCTTTCGTCACACATCTGTGACCTCTTCAGTGGCACTTTCTGCCTTCGTGTGTGCTTTTGAGCTGCTTATTCTACTTGCAGAGAATGGAATAAGTAGAGCAAGAGCACACACGACAATGGAAAGTGTCGCTGAAGAGGTCACAGATGTGTGACGAAAAATTTCCGGACAGTGGAGATGAGTTAGAATAAGAACAGTGATAAGCGGGTGAAGAACGAATATATAGTGCGTGTGTTTATTTGGCAAAAGAAAATTACCATCCCTAAATCCAATATGTATGTGTGTGTGTGTTGTGTAGCTTAGTAGTAAGATGTTGATTCACTATCATAGTGTTGTGTGTTCGATTCCGTGCGGGGATGGCACGTTGCTTTTAAGTATAGCACATCATTTCATGTTGGCCCAGTCACTCAGTTGAAAATGTGTGCCTTCCTAATATTGCTGATGCGGCCAGACTCTCTCTTCCAGCTGTCACATCTTCGACATTTCGCTGGAACAACAGTGGGAGGGTCGAGAATGTCTGTGTGCTATTGTCCTGAAACAACTGGCACCTGAAACAATTCATGAAAACCTGATACAAGTTGTTACATCATACTCACTCGTGAGTGAAGGCTAATGTGTGAGTGAGTGAAGGCTAATGTGTGAGTGAGTGAGTGAGTGAGTGCGTGCGTGTGTGTGTGTGTGTTTATGCAACAACACTTCCCCTAACCTAGAAGACCACAAATATGGTTAGGGCAAATATTATCCTAACCATAATTAGGATCCCAAATTACGGAGAGAATCGTGCAAATATCAATACAAACAGCAAAACCGCCATAAACCAAGAAACTAAGAACCCTTTATCAAGTTCAACTCTGCGAGGATGAAGGACAGCTTAGAACAACGGGAACACAAAATATAAAAGATTCTCAAACAATAAGCATATCAAACATATTTTCCCATCATCAGCCGTATAACGAGTATAGCTATCGTTTCCACACCAGGTTAGTACTATTCAATGCAGGGATGTCAGCAGTGTTCAAAATACTGCGCTGTTTGGTAAATAATAAACAAGAAGTAGGAACCGAACATTAACATAAAAGATCCGTTATGTCTATACCTGTATATCATCGACATCAAATTTTGGCACAAGGCCAGCAAATTTGAGGGAGTGGTAAGTCGATAACATCGACCCCAGTGTTCAACAGGTGTTCTTTTTTATCGACCCCGAGAGAATGAAAAGTAAGGTTGACCCCAGCGCAATTTGAACTCAGAACGTAAAGACGGACGAAATGCCGCTAAGCATTTAGGCCGGCGTGCTGACGCCTGTCAGCTCAACGCCTTAATATCTGTGTATGATTACAAATAGAAACGAAAGCGGCGAGCTGGCAGAAACGTTAGAACGCCGGGCGAAATGCTTTGCGGTATTTCGGCTGCCGTTACGTTCTGAGTTCAAATTCCGCCGAGGTCGACTTTGCCTTTCATTCTTTCGGGGTCGATAAATTAAGTGCCAGTTACGCACTGGGGTCGATGTAATCGACTTAATCCCTTTGTCTGTCCTTGTTCGTCCCATCTGTGTTTAGCCCCTTGTGGGTAGTAAAGAAATAGGTATTTCGTCTGCCGCTACGTTCCGAGTTCAAATTCCGCCGACGTCGACTTTGCCTTTCATCCTCTCGGGGTCGATAAATTAAGTACCAGTTACGCACTGGGGTCGATGTAATCGACTTAATCCCTTTGTCTGTCCTTGTTTGTCCCCTCTGTGTTTAGCCCCTTGTGGGTAATAAAGAAATAGGTATTTCATCTGCCGCTACGTTCTGAGTTCAAATTCCGCCGACGTCGACTTTGCCTTTCATCCTCTCGGGGTCGATAAATTAAGTACCAGTTACGCACTGGGGTCGATGTAATCGACTTAATCCCTTTGTCTGTCCTTGTTTGTCCCCTCTGTGTTTAGCCCCTTGTGGGTAATAAAGAAATAGGTATTTCATCTGCCGCTACGTTCTGAGTTCAAATTCCGCCGACGTCGACTTTGCCTTTCATCCTCTCGGGGTCGATAAATTAAGTACCAGTTACGCACTGGGGTCGATGTAATCGACTTAATCCCTTTGTCTGTCCTTGTTTGTCCCCTCTGTGTTTAGCCCCTTGTGGGTAATAAAGAAATAGGTATTTCGTCTGCCGCTACGTTCTGAGTTCAAATTCCGCCGACGTCGACTTTGCCTTTCATCCTCTCGGGGTCGATAAATTAAGTACCAGTTACGCACTGGTAATATAATTAACTTAATCCGTTTGTCTGTCCTTGTTCGTCCCCTCTGCGTGTAGCCCCTTGTAGGTAATAAAGAAACAGGTATTTTGTCTGTCTTTAGTGTTCTGAGTTCAAATTCCGCCGGCATCGAATTTGCCTTTCATCCTTTCGGAATCGATAAAATAAATACCAATTGAACACTGGGATCGATGCAATCAATTTACGACCTCCCCGAATCGCTAGCCTTATGCGAAAATTGGAAGCCATTATTACAAATACAAATATCAAATCTTAAACACAAATCGTTTCATAATTATTATATAGAAATTAAAAAATACTACCAACACATAGAAATAACACCAAAAAGTGTATTGCATATATAATATATAAGCGTGTATATGTTATAAATATACATCGTCTGGTCTATTCATCTTCAGTCAGTTCGTCACCAGGTCAGTCTGACACCAGGTGAAATTGTCGTCAGAGTCCAAGTTACAATATATAACCAAGACATTTTATTCTCGTTATACTGTTTTCAATTTGCATCTGTTATTCTTTTGTGCTTATTGCTATATGTAAAGTAATTTTGTTAGAGTCTCTCGTTTCGTTCTTTACTTTCTTTTCCTGAATACATCGAGACGGAGACGTGTGGAAATGACAATTATACAATACAGACGCTTATAGAAATAATACTTACGTATTAATATGGATGCGAAAATAACTAAAATTGATACTTATTTATTCAAAAGTATTTATTTATCTAAAATTTCATCAGGAACACACAAACAAAACCGGTGACTAAAATCTAATATCATAAAAAAGATCGCATGTAAAAACGTGAAATGCTCAACATTTTTTAATTGGCGCGGGCATGGCTGTGTGGTTAAGAAGCTCACTTTGCAACCGCATGGTATTGGGTTCAATCCCACTGCGCGCCACCCTGCGTAAGTGACTTCTACTACAGTTTCGGTTGAACTGATACCTTGGAAAGGAATTATGAATTTGGTAGGCGGAAATTGTGTGGAAACCTTATACTTAAACACACACACACACGTATATATATGCATGTATGTATGCTTGTGTGTGCGCCTTTAATTTTGTCTCCTTACACTGCTTGACAACCGTCGCTGGTTTGTTTACGTCCCCGTAACTTAACGATTCGACAAAAAAAAGGCTGAGTGAATAAGTCCCAAATTTTTTTTTAAAAGTATTGGTAGATTTGTTCAACTAAATCTTTCAAGGTGGTGCTCCAGCATGGCTGCGTTTCATTGACTGAAACAAGTAAACGAAAAGAAAAGAGAAAGATTCACATTTCAGCTTTTATGATCAACGCCCGACAAGAAATTATTCTATATTTGTTTTTTGGAATATTTTCTTCTTCCCCGATAAATTTCTGGCAATTTCACATTTACAAACCTCTTTTTAGATCGGTGATTCTCAACCGAGGTCGATATGGCCCTCAAGGGTCCATATAAAATTTTTGAAGGTCCACGCAAGCAAATAGTGTACTTGAGATCTACAATAGTATTTTAAGGGCCCCTGAAAAATTTTTTACTTTAGATGTGTGTTTTGGAATGTATATTGTGCGAAACAGCTTCGTTTCTTTCTCTCACATTTCGCAAAGTTCAACCCACACAAATCAATGTGTGAAAGGCAAAATAGGAATTTTGAAAGAAGATTCTAGAAAACTAGATTTTAAACATCGAATGGCTGTGGGGTGGGGGGTCCACTAGGATAAAATAGTAATGAAAGGAGTCCATAGGAAAAAGTGGTTGAGAACCCCTGTTTTAGATCTTTAACGCATCAATGAGGCTCCGAATATTTCGATGACAAGCGTTCGCCACAAACGGTTCGACGCTCAACGAAAGCTTCAAAACTATTTCTTGGACGGTGCGGCCCTGTAATGCATTCTTTTAGTTTTCATCTTTTTTCTTTTACTTTTTTCGGTCGTTGGACTGCGACCATGCTGGGGCACCGCCTTGGAAGGGCAGAGTCTAACAAGTCGACGCCAGTGTTTATTTTTTTAAAGTCTGCTATTGGTCACTTTTGTGGAGGACGTAAACAAGCCAACACCGGTCGTCAAGCGGGGGTGAGGACAAACACAAAGATACACACTTATCACACAAACACACACACACATAACACATATACATACATAACACACACGCACGCACACACGTACACACACACACAGGTACGTACATATGTACGTATATTCGCCATGATTGATCGCTAGCCACTAAATCTTTTTCATTTTCTCTCTCTCCTTATTTCTGTGTTTCTTTCTGTTAAAGAGCTTAGGCTCGAAACCTAAAAGACTTTCTTACTTCCTGAGCGTTAAACTAATACATCAGTTTTTTTGTTTAAACACCCGTTTTCGTCTTTTGTCTTGTTTTGTTTTGTTTTGTTTTTGTTTCTTTGTAAATTTCAACTGTGTATAAGGATGGGCTTCCACATAATTTCCATCTACAAAATTTACCCACAAAGCATTGGTCGGCCCGAGGCTATAGTAGATGACAATTTCCCAAGGCACCGCGCAGTCGGATTGAACCCAAAATCACAAACTTCTTAACCGCACAGTCTGCTTTGAAACCTACAGCCATTTCTGCCTCGTGCTTTACATTCATATTTGTACCCGTAATTATTGGGGCAATTAGTGTAGTTATTATTAATTTGGAAAAGAAGCCCTGTCGCATTTCAAGATGGTCAAGAAACAAATATTTCTTAGGTCTTAATTGAATGATTTCGCTTGGATTGGATTGGACTGTCCATGTTTAGCCTACTTCAGGACGAAGGCCTCGGCATGTTCCCTCCACCAACCACGGTCTGATGTGGAGACCGTGAATCTGAGCTTCATACCATACTGGCTTGATGCTCCTTCTCTGTCACACTGACTTGACATAGCTTGGCAGAGAGATGCAGTTTTTATACTCATAACCTGGAGTAGCTAAGTCGATTACATCGACCCCAGCGTTCATCTGGTACTTATTTTATCGAAACCCAAAAGGATGAAATGCAAAGTTGACCTCGTAAAGACGGACGAAATACCGCTGAGCACTTCATCCGGCGTGCTTACGACTCTGCCAGCTCGTTGCCTTGAATGAGTTAATCAAGATAATATTTACCCTCGTTATTCTTTTCTTTTTTACTTTAGGCACAAGGCCCGAAATTTGGAGGGAGGGGGTCAGTCGATTAGATCGATCCCAGTACGCAACTGGTACTTAATTTATCGACCCCGAAAGGATGAAAGGCAAAGTCAACCTCGGCGGAATTTGAACTCAGAACGTAACGCCAGATGAAATACCGCTAAGCTAACGTTTCTGCCAGCTCGCCGCCCTAATTTACCCTCATTATTAATAACATAATCTCATCTATTTGACAAATTGCTGATCCCTTAGGCGTAAATTTCTTCAGACTGCGAAGTATAGAAACTCAGTATCATCTTTAATCCCTTCACAATTAGTAAACTGTTTTCCCTGTGAATGATTTTGCAATGATCTGAAAAGACTGATGGATCAAGGCCGGGAGAGTGGAGAGACTGAGACAAAACTTCCATATTTAGTCCCTAATCTGTTCCTGAGTAACTTTAGCAATATGTAGTCTTTACATTATCGTGTAAGACAAGACCCCTTTCCAATTGACAACTGATGGCTGCTTTTGTGCAATGCTACCAATTGATGGCATTTGAAACCAATATATAAAGACGGCGTCATCTGATGTATGTTTATTACGCAAATCTGTAAAGGTCAAAATATGCAAGATTGCCAGCATTTAGTAAGTCTACACTTACTCCTCTTCTAGAGTCTCCTCTTCTAGAGTCTCCTCTTCTAGAGTCTCTGCTCATTTACAAAACAAAAACAAAACTTATTTAGAAGACGATTTCGGAATTTTTTTTTTTTTAAAGACAACTCACCATAACTTTTGCCAAAGATTTACAAATTCTTCGATATCAGCATTTATTTGTGAATGTTCAGGGACTTTGTTTTGGTTCTTTGTTCTTATCACCATTATTTTTTCGGTTAGTAAAGAATATATTGCCATTCCGAAGCTATACAAATATCATTGCCGAATACAATTTACGCATTGACAATCAATTAAAAAACTCATAATTAGTTTAAAACTAATTAATTCAGTCATTAATAGATTAATTTTCCAATAAAAATAATTGAGTTATTTCTGAAGAATTTTATTTCCATTTTCGAACTAGGAATCCTTTTATTGTTTATTACGACATTAGTCTGATCAAATAGTTTGGTTATTTTGGAAGTATTTATCTCTGTACTGTTGAAATTAATTACCGCAACATAATAGCCCCTGTACACGCTAATGACCGCTGTTATTGCGTTGACATGTTACATATAATACAGAGGTAAGTTGCTGAGGTAACGTCTATGTGGGCGTTAAGCCTGCAAGAAATAGCAGCCAAATCTCCATCAAAACACATTTTATGCAATGTCTTAAGCGAAAGAGTCATAGGTGTATAGGATTTTATTAATAAAGACTTTATTATAAAACTATTAAAATCTTATCCGTAGGAGCAGGTATGGCCGTGTGCTGAAGAAGTTCGCTTTGCAACCACGTACTTTCGGTTTCAATCTAACGGTGCAGCACCTTAGGCAAGTGTCTTCAACTATAACCCCAGGCACACCACGGCTTTGTGAGTATTTGGTAGATGAAAACTGTGTAGAACCCCGTCATATATATATATCTTTTACCTGTTTCAGTTATGAGATTGAGGCCATGTATGTGTATGCGTGTGCATGTGTGCGTGTGTCTATTTGTATCTCTGTGTGTGTCCTTCTAATCACCTGACAAGTGGTTTGGTTTCGTACCCGTAACCTAGTGGTTCGACAATAGAGAACGACAGACTAAGTAAAGTTTCAGGCTTCAAAAATACAATAATTACTGCAGGATCGATTTATTCGACTGAAAAACAAGCTTTCGAGGCGGTACTCCAGCATGGCCGTAGTCCAATGACTGCAAAATAGTCAAAGATAAAAGACAAGATTATATTTCGGAAACAAATGAAAAGAAAATTCCGTGAGAATATTTAAATAGCGAAACCTGCTACCATGGTAGATTTAATCCAAGTTTCATTTAATGTCTCTAAATATTAGTCGGCTGGTGTGTGTTACAGAATGCTGCCATCTTTATTTTAAGAAGATTCAGTTAAGAAGGAATATTATAAGAATGACAAATCCAAATTCCATTTATTATTGGAAGCGGAGAAATATGGTAAAAAAAAACAAAAAAAAACTATAAAATTTAATACTTCACTTGTATCATCTTTGCAAATATTACAAAATACTTACTCTTTTCCCACTGGATTAGAAAAGGAATATTCAGACGTGCGCGCGCACACACACAACTATCTATCTATCTATCTATCTATCTATCTATCTATCTATCTATCTATCTATTTATATATATACATATATATATATATATATATTAATAATATAAGGGTAAATAATTACTAACCGAAGACTTTGTTTTCGTTATTTTTCCTTTTGTTTTACATATGTGAGTTACATGTATATGTTGTATGTGGAGTTGTACTTGTAGAAAATAGAAATAAGCGGTCTTTGACTGCTATTTCTAATTTTTCGGTATGTGGCTAAGCAACCTGTTACTTGCCCTTTCATATATATATATATATATATATATATATATAAAGATAGATAGATAGATAGATAGATGGATAGATATAAAGATAGATAGATAGATAGATAGATAGATAGATACATACATACATACATACATACATAATACATACATACATACATACATACATACATACATACATACATACATACATACATACATACATAGAAAGGAGTGAATACATGTTGCTGCATCCAAAAATTCAATGCAAACGGTAACATCTAATCGCAACTGAAACTCCGCCATTACGTCTGTGCGTTTCCCTTTTCTGCTCATCAGGAGGTCGTCGATTCAGCTGCAGAAAGTCATAATCATCTTAGTAATACATCGGTTTTACAAAATATTCTGTGTGTATTATACATACACGCATATGCACATACACAAACACACACAGATATACAAGTGAATATATATATATATATACCGTATTTGACGGCATATTAGACGCACCGGCATATTAGACGCACCCTCATTTCAGCAGGTCAAATTCAGGAAAAAAAGTTTCAAGTGTATTTAAGCATATATTGTTGAAAGCAGTCTAGCAGCTCATTACAAAAGCAGAAAACATTGCTGTATAAAAGCAAGCATACAAAAGGAAAGCATACAAATTGCAATAGCCGTGAGGGTGTTGCCATAACCGTGAGGGTGCTTGTACTGTTGTAGTGTGTTTTGTTATGATCATAAACTTTGTTGTACCAAGATATCCAACCTACCTCCGTATATACACGAACTCGCAACGATCATGTAGTTTTACTCCCCACCGTTAGATGGCATCGGGTTAGGGTTCCGATCAGCTGATATTAGTAAACGTGTGTCATGGATCGCAGCCTAACAATTTACGGTAGATTGCTTGATTTTTACGATAATTCGTATTTTAAAGTAATAATACTGGTAGTAATAATAATAATAATAATAATACTAGCAATAAAATAATACTAGCAATAAAATAATGATGCATGAGTACGGAAAATATCATTAAGGCGTTAGCGTAGGTAGAAATACTTATCGTAAGCTAGGTTAGTGAGCGTCTGGGAGAAGATTAGCCTACGGGAGGGTCTTGACTTCGTATATTAGACGCAGGGCGATTTTTTGAGCCAAATTTTTTGGAAAAAAGTGCGCCCTATATGCCGTCAAATACGATATATATATATATAATATATATATATATATATATATATATATATATATATATTATATATATATATATATATATATATATATATATATATATATATATATATATATATATATATATAAAAGCATACTAGGAGAAGGAAAGAAACGAAACGAAGCGACGCGAGGGCGCTCAGTCATACAATAATGTAATAAATAAAATATATGCATTATATATATTTATATATGCATGTATATATACATGTACTTTGATACTTTGATACTTTGATAGGTTTCGGCCATTATTGGCCCAGGCCATGTTTAACTTAATAGCACCACCTGGTGAAGTCTTTCAAGTCAGAATTTGGGCACTATGGCCCACTCAAGTAGAGAGTTATTGTTTACAGAGACATATCCGGGTGTAGGGGGTTTATCCGGGATTTCTTGAAGGAATCTGTCCAAAGACTTCTTGAACCCTATAGGGTCAGTTTCTGTTTTAATGTGTTTTGGTGTAATGTTAAAGAGAGCGGGGCCAATTGAGGTGAAATAATTGTGCCGTATTGTTGTTATGAGATGAGAGTGCGATTTTTGTTTTGGGCGGATGGCACGGGGCTGGATGTACCTTAAAGGTGATGCCAACATCATTTGGGCAATGCTGATGGAATATTTTCCACATCATGCAGATGATGTAGCGCTCACGACGACGTTGGAGAGAATAGAGTTTTAGCTTTTCTAGTCGACCCCAATAGTCGAGGCCTGTCATGCCATCTATCTTTTTTGTGATTGCCCTTTGAGGTGCTTCAACTTTTACGATACCTTGTATTGTGTGGGGAGACCACAGTGGACAACAGTATTCAAGGTGGGGTCGGGCAAAAGTGGAGAAGAGAAGGATAATGGTGTGGATATCTCTCGACTGGAAAGTTCTGAGAATCCAGGAACACATTCTGCGGGCCATGTCAACTTTGGTGTTTATATGAGTGGCCCAGCTTACGTTGTTGTCCACAATTACTCCCAAGTCTCTGATGTTGTTGGACGCCGCGAGAGTTTCACCTGAAGGAAGGGAGTATGGGAGTTTCAGGGCATCCTCTTTTCCAAAGTGGATTAGCTCAAATTTATCCTCGTTCAGCAGCATATTGTTTTTTTCTGCCCATTGGATAACAGCCAGTAGATCTGACTGAAGGCATGTCCGGTCACTCGCCTCATTTATGACCTTCTGTAGCTTGGAGTCATCTGCAAAGATTTTTATGTTGCTGTGCTTGATGATGTCATTAATGTCATTAATGTAAATGATGAAAAGAAGTGGGCCCAGCACAGTGCCTTGCGGAACGCCACTACTGACTTTGGCTGGGCTTGATTTTACCCCTTCAACTACAACATGTTGAGATCTGTCTGTCAGGAAACACTTAATCCATTTCAGTAACTTTCCAGAGACACCAATGTTGGATAGTTTTTTCAATAGGATCTTGTGATCGACCCTGTCGAAGGCCTTACTGAAATCAAGGTAGATGACATCGGTGTTGGAGCCCTCTCCCAAAGCTCTCAAAATGTCCTCAAAGTGATGCAGGAGCTGCGTTAGGCAGTCCCTTCCATTACGGAACCCATGTTGGTTGGAGATCAGCCGTCTGTTGCTTTCCAGAAATTGGGTTATTCGAGATCTCACCACCCTCTCAAATACCTTGATGATATGAGAGGTGAGTGAGATCGGACGGTAATTCACTGCAAGGGACTTGTTTCCCTTTTTGAAAACTGGGACAACAGACTGGGACAGAAGGTTTTTTGGAATATAGCCAGCATCCAGTGAGTTTCTCCATAGATTAGCAAGGGGAGATGCAAGTTGGTGTCGACACACCTTCAGGACACAAGCAGGGAACCTATCGGGGCCTACTGCTGAATTGTGTTTTATTTCGTTTATCGCCGCTAAGACATCAGGGGCACTAAACGTTATGTCCGATATAGTGTGTTGGGGGTTGACATCACTGATACAGCCCAGATCGGCCATATCAGGATTGCTGAAAACAGAGCAGTATTGTTTCTGCAGTATCTCGGCCATGGATTTGGCATTATCTTGGAGAGTGCCAGTTTCGTCAATTAGAGGGCCTACAGTGGAGACAGTGACCCTGCGTTTCCTCGCAAATGAAAAGAACACTTTGGGGTTGAGTTTGATTTTTTCAATGGCCCACTTCTCCTCAGCTGATCTTTGGTTATTGATGAGGGTCTTCATGCATTGTTGGAGGTTATATTTTTTGGATTCAAGCAGTGCGATAGCCGTCGAATGTGTGTGTTGCTGTTGGCAGTACTTTAGTTTGTTAATTTTTTTGTTTGTTCTTTTTATTTTTCTGATAATGGTTTTTCTGTTTTGGGGGATTCTGCACTTTTTGTTCACAGGTCTTGGTGGGGAGTGTTTTGCACATATGTCTGTGACGGTGTCTACAAAGATCTGCCAAGATGTTTTATGGTTGGTGGAGATGTGTGTATGTGTAAAGGACCAGTCAACATTTGATAGCTCGTTCCTGATTGCATCCCAGTTGGCTTTATGGAGATCCATGTTGTCAAATGGGTGGGCTGGAGGAAGGTCACTAGGATTAGCTTTCGGCTGGTGGAATTTCATGTTACAGAGAACCATGTCATGGTCTGAAAGAAGGGTTTTTTCCACTGTAACGTTATGTATAGTGTTAGTGTGGTTACTAAACACTAGGTCCAAAATGTTCTGATGTCTTGTTGGTGCAAGGACAAGTTGGGACAAGAAAAACTCATTCGTAAAGTCGAAAAGTGACTCTGCTGCTTCTTTGTCAGCGGTTGAGGCGGGAGTGCTTGGTTTCAAACAGTTTGTAGTCCAGTCAACACAGGGTAGATTGAAGTCTCCCATCATGAGTATGTTGCTAGAATGGCACTGTTGAATAAAGCACTTAATGCTGTTGAGGCATTCTTTAAAGCACAGTATGGGTGTTTGGGGCGGCCTATAGAGCCCAATTACTGTCAGGTCATTGGCTTTGTTGTGCACGGTGACTGATTCACAGTAGCCGTTGGAGAATATACTATTTCCATCTGCCGTAAATGAATCATGCAGGAAAATGGCAGTTCCACCCTTCCTCCTGCCGATACGATCCGCGCGGATGGTTGTGAAATCTTCACTCTCACTTCGGCTTCCAAGTGGGAGTTGTCAAGGTGGGTCTCAGTGAGAATGAAGAAAGGGATGTGGTGTGAATGGTTACCAACCCAGTCTTCAATGAATTGGACCTTCCATTTTTGTGCATTGATGGAAGGGCTGACACCTTGTGCATTGAGTAGGAATGTGGAGGTTAGTGTAGTGGCTGGTTTTGACTGTTGCAGGGGGCTTGGATTTTTTGTGTGTGTTAGTGGCAGCAATGTGGGGAATTGGTGCACTGGGGTAATAGCATAGGATGGTGTTGAGTGATGGCTAGAATGTTTTTGTGTATCTCTTTTGCCATGTTCAACATGGCTAAAAAAGAATTTTCCTGCTTAGGGAGCAGTTTTTGGCTGGAGGTGTGGTTGCACTGTTGGATAGGGTTGTAGTTTCCACTTTTGTTGTTGTTGTTTTTGTGTCTTCCTGAAAAGACTGGACCAGCATTACTGCAGCATGGTGTGTTTCTATTTTTATTGTTATTCAGGTTTGTGTGTTGGCTTGAGGCCCCGTTTCTGTTTGTGCGTCGGGTCCCTGGAAGATGAGTGAAGGGACAGTCACTCAGTAGACATGTTCTCTTACGTTGGGAATACCGGCAGATTTTGGGACTCCGAGTTGTGTGTGTTTTGAATTTCGATTTACTATTTGGTGGTGTTGATGTTATTGTGGGATGCGTGCTTTGGCCTTGGCCGGTAGTGCGTCTAGTGCCGGGTAGATGCGTGAAGATGCAGTCACTATTTGTGCAGAGTCTCTGGCGCAGTGAATAGCGGCATATTTGGGGATTTCTTGTTTGTGCCGTGGGGGGCGCATTCTGCTTCCTATGTTTCTTTAAGTTTTTGTTACTGCAGTAGTATTGAGGTGGTGATGTGGGGGAAGAGGGCAGTGGTTTCTTATTTGGTTTTCTGTTGGTATTTTTGGTGATAGAAGACGATGGTGGCAGCGGTGGTGATGATGATGATGATAATTGTGGTGGTTGCTGAGAGCGGCGAAAAGATACTGGCATTTAGTGAATCATCTAGTAAGCTAGAGTTGAGGAGTGGCTGTTGTTGTTCTTGTTGCTGTGGCTGTTGTTGTTGTTGTTGTGCTTGACCGATGTTAGGGTCAGCCATTGTGCTGGGAACCATGTAGATGCAGGTACGTACATATATGTTGGTATGTATGCATATATTTTATTTATTACATTATATATATATATATACGTGTGTGTGTGTGTGTGTGTATGTATGTATGTATGTATGTATGTATGTATGTATGTGTGTATGTATATATGTATACCATACTCTTTTGCTAGTTTCAGCTCGAGGGCCATACCCATACTGGGGCACCGCTAATATAATAAGATACTATGGTGTATTTATATATAAGTGTGTGTGTGTATGTGTGCGCGCGTATATATGTGTGTATATATATATATATATATATATATATATATATTTCATTAATTAGAGTGCGGTCATGCTGGGGCAATGCCTTAAAGGCTTCAATCGAATAAATCAACCTCAGTAATTCCTTTTTAAGTCTAGTACTTTTCTTTTGGTTTCTTTTGCCGAGGCATTAAGATATTGGTGTGTAAACAAACCAGCACCGGTTGACAAGCAGTGGTGCAGAACAAACACAAGCACACACCTACACACACACACACACACACACACACACACACACACACATATATATATACATTCAAAGTTACCCCAACAGCAGAACGGGACGCCACTGCATGGTGCCAAAGATCCCAACATCACCATCAAAATACAGGACCAGATACTGCAACAGCTTGGATTTCAGGAGACCACAGCTCTTCAATATCCTTCCTAAATGCCTAAGAGACCTGCATGGTGTGGATGTGGGTTTCTTTAAAACTAAACTGGATCTCTTCTTGTCGAGGGTCTCAGATGAACCTACCTATCGGCAGGAAACACAGATGCGGGCAGCAGCGTCGAACTCCCTTGTTGATCAAGTGCCACGTATCAGGTGGTTTCACATACTAGTGTAGCTCATTCAACGGTGGTGACCCAGCATGGCCGCAGCCTTTGGGCTGAAACATTTTTAAAGATTTAAGGATATATATATATATAAGATAGGCTTCTCTCAGTTTCCGTCTACCAAATCTACTCACGAGGTTTTAGTCCTCTCATGGCTACTGTAGGAGACATTTGCCCAAGGTGCCATGGCAATGGGGCTGTACTCGAAACCATGTGGTTGGGAAACAAACTTCTTATGACACAGTGTGTTTGAATTGCGTATACACACATCCACAAATACACACACACACACACACACACACACACACACACACACACACACACACACACACAAGCAACGGAAGCACTAATGCAGAGATATGCACTTCTTTAACATAACAAGCAGTAAATATGATGCAATTTAAAAGTATATTATTGCTCGCTGCACCCAGATAATCGTTTCAGCAGGAAATTGGAAGCAAAGGTCAAATATTTTGTGTTGTTCTAATGTTTTTGATGTCGTTCCATGGGAACAAATCTTTAAGTTTAAAATACGAACCATTAATTCCCGACCATTAATTCCTCGATGGAATAATAATTCTCTGTTTTATTCTGTTTAATAGAATACACTTGATAAGTGTTTGTGTAGAATTAGAGCCATCTAAATTTATATGCGTTGGTAAAAAGTGCAATGCATAAGATACGAGTACAACGTCCATTTTCCGGAAGCTTTTCTCTCGAAGCCCTTCTAGATTACTGATATTTCTGCACCATGGGTGGTCACCTCTAAATTAAACAAATATTAAATTTACTTAAATAATCAAATGGAAAACAAGTTCATTTACGTTAGTATAAACGATACAAGTTTATTAAAACTGTACAGTTGCAATTGGGAATTTGAAGTTCCTGATTGTAAATTTATGAAGATTATAAGGGATTCCAGACCACCAGTGTCCGGAACGGCGGTGTTGTACCTGTATTGAATTGTTAAATTCACACTCGTTTCGTTCTTGGGTCTAAGGTCAATAACACGCTAGTTCAACGAATACGAAGAATCTATTTTTGCCTGCTTCATTTCGAAGTTGTTGTAGCAGCAGCGTTATGTAGCTAATCTTAGTTATTCAGGGCGCAGACCTAGACTAGAAATGAAGTCTTGAAAGGAAGTTGACCAAGCTGGAAGTGCTTATGGAATTATGTCCAACACCTTCTATTCACATGAAAAAAAAAGAATCTAGCTATCAGTCGAGTCTGTTGCTAAGATACCACGCTTCCTTCTTTTGACCGTGAAGAGCAGGCAATTTTCCTCTGTCTGGTGTTTATGGTAAAAGGACAAGATTGAAATGACCAGGAACAGAAATTTTCTTCTTTGAGCCGGACCTTATCAGCTCCAAGTTCCACTTGAAGTGGACAGTGAGAGCAGGAAAGGATGTGCTACTCTTCGGTAAAATCGTCAAAACGTAATCGAAGCTAACAAGGACACACAGACTGGTCAGCTTCGAAAGACTTATGGGTCGGGGACTATCATGGATAACTCCCAGAAATCCCCTGCGAGGCAGTACTGCCAGTTCGAAATAGACTCCACAGAAACAGAAGTGCAGCTAGACAGGAACTGCTCGAGATGTGCTCAGAGCGACGAAGCTGCACTGTATACATCTGTGCAGTATCCGAGTTATGTCGGACAACTGCTGCCGCGTGTGGGATAGATCTAGCTTCCCATCCTACACCCGGACGTGTGGTAATGACAAAAAAAAAAAGGACGAGGTTTAAAGGATTAAGGACAGATACTTCCCTCTCCGTGAAGCCCTTATCGGCTATAATAAAAGCTCCTGTAATAAATCACCATCATCATCATCATTAATATTATTATTATTATTATTATTATTATTATTATTATTATTATTATTATTATTGTCGTTGTTGTTGTTGTTATTCAGCAGTCTTATTTTTTATTTATCTGTTTGTTTATTGTATCCTTCCACTGTACTATTACGCATAGTTCTGTGTGCCTCGGGGGTGTGCTGTGATTTTGTTTTGGTGCCGTTATCTTTACGACATGATCTGCACCGGATGTGTGCAGTTTCTAGCAGTGCTATTTTCTGTATCTTACGTGTTCGTGAGTTTTGGTTTTCTATTTGTCTCTTATTATTATCATTAGCCGCGAGCTAAAGGCGGCGAGCTGACGGGATCGTTAGCACACCGGACGAAATGCACAGCGGTATTTCGCCCGTCTTTACGTTCTGAGTTCAAATTCTGCCTTTCATTCTTTCAGGGTCGATGAAATAAGTACCAGTTACGCACTGGGGTCGATGTAATCGACTTAATCCCCTCCCCCAAGCTGCCCTTGTGGCAAAAATTTGAAATCATTATTAGTCGCGAGCTAGGTGAATCGTTTGCATGTCAGACAAAATGCTTACGAGTATTTCGTTCGTCTTTACGTTCTGAGTTCAAATTCCGCCGAGGCCGACTTTACCTTTTATCTTTTCAGGGTCGAACACTGTGGTTGATGTAATCAATTTGTAATCCTTCCTTGGACCGAAATCTGAAAGCATTATTACTGTGATGGATTGGAAGAACCAAAAATGCCTCGAGAAAAATATATTTTCTTTGTGGCATTTGTTCCGGCTGTTCTGAGTTCAAATCCCGCCGAGGTCAACTTTGCCTTTCCTTCTTTGAACTACCACCACCACCACAACCACCACCACTACTACTATTTCTACTACTGCTAACTAACCTAGCTGTGAGGGTGTGAGAAGGGCAGTCCGCGCTTGGATGACGTTTTAGAGGGGCGGCGGCTTTAATGAGTATTATATTGTTTCTCGGGTGGCAAATACGAACTCAAGGACTACTCCGGACGGCACAACTTCGCAACCACCACCATCACCACCACTACTACTACTGCTGCTGCTGCTGTTGTACTACTACAACTACTACAAACAGCAAAAGTAACTGTAGTAGTAGTGTGTGAGTAATTTCGTTTTGTATCACTTTCTCATTCTCAGAAATCCTGTTGATATAATTTCTGGTTTTGGTCGAGAGTCTGCACTTTTTGTTCGTATCCTGGTTCCTTGTAAATGTCAACAACCAATTTACAAGTACCAAATATTGCGTAACATTAATGTAATATGGTGGTGCTTATGCCTCGGCTGTTATGGGAAGCATTGATTGAAAAACAAAAGTTGACGCGACCTAATTTTAAAGAGCAACTTGGTTACTTTTTAGTCAAGATAATACATATGGGAGCAGCCGGCCAACCCGCCGAAGAGTCAGCTTTTCCCACATGCCTATTTCTTTACTACCCACAAGGGGCTAAACACAGAGAGGACGAACGGCTTAAGTCGATCATATCGACCCCAGTGCGTAACTGGTACTTAATTTATCGACCCCGAAAGGATAAAAGACAAAGTCGACCTCGGCGGAATTTGAACTCAGAACGTAGCAGCAGACGAAATACGGCTAAGCATTTCGCCCGGCGTGCTAACGTTTCTGCCAGCTCGCCGCCTTTCCCACATACCATTATCTTCAATATTCTGTTTCTGATCAAAACGTCTTAAAATCATGCTGGGCCAGTCAAAAAAAAGAAATAATCATAAACGGAACAGCCACACACTGCTAGTCGGTCAGTTACTGAGGCACTTGACCTGAAATAAGATCGCTTATGAACTTGATGTGTTGAAATAGAGTAAATATCAGAAGATGCAAAATTGTCCGGCAGTGGTCAGCGAGAGCACCGGAGGCCTTTTCAATGGCGCGCACTCGCAGACATTCACATGCTCAGATGAACATTCTTGACCTCTGATGTAGGGAGAAGGGAATAAAACATTCACCGATGTCGTCAGGCTGAATAAAAATCTGGTATAAGCAACTTAGGCGTTATTAAATTTGAATAGCTATCAATATATCATACTAAATGTATACACTCTGTCGAAAGAATTTGTTCTGCAAAATTTGTTCTGAAATATCATCTCTTATGAACGTGTTGAGTTAAAAACAATAAATATCAGAGGAAATGATAGAAAAAATTCTAAGGGGGTTGGTTTATTTTTTTACCCTGGAAAAACATAGCCGTTGTTTAGCATCATGGACAAGATATTGAACCTCTCTCTCTCTCTCTCTCTCTCTCTCTCCTCTCTCTCTCTCTCTCTCTCTCTCTCTTCTCTCTCTCTCTCTCTCTCTCTCTCTCTCTCTCTCCTCTCTTTCTCTCTCTTTCCTGTTTACATATGCTTGGAAAACGATTAATTTTATTCAGAAAGAGAGCAGCAGCGAGTATGAGGTTCGAACTAAAGGCCACAACTGTATACGTGTCGGAGATCCATTTTTAATCGCACTATATACGAGGACGAGGAGGCACATGGCCTAGTGGTTATAGCAGCGAACTCGCGGTCGAGGAGTCGCGGGTTCGAATCTCAGACCGGGCGATGTGTGTGTTTATGAGCGAAACACCTAAGCTCCACGCGGCAACTTCTGCTGACTCTTTCGCCACAACTTTCTCTCTCACTCTTTCCACCTGCATCTAGCAGCTCACCTACGATGAACCAGAGTCCCGTCCAGGTGGGGAACTTATACGCCAAGGAAACCGGGAAACCGGCCCTATGAGGGCGTCGGACGAGCAAAGTAAAGGTCATCACAGAGACGCCCTACACTGACAAACACAAAATGATGTCAGCAGTGAAAGAATACGGGGAAATACTAGAACCCAAGTCAATCCCCAGGAGAAACGGACAAAAATATCGCCG
>NC_043003.1:1380546-1388046 GCF_006345805.1 Octopus sinensis
ATGTGTTTGTTTTAAACCTTGAGATTACATAGAAAGTATTTTACGTAGGATATGGGCAGTTCCCATGAGCACTATCTTTTGAATTTCTGCCATTTTAGGGTTTCCTGGTATCTGAGCCAGGTAGCAATCAGATCTTTTTGCTATCATTCCCAGGGCACCTATGACAACAGGTATTGTTTTAGTCTTCAGGTTCCACATTTTGCTAATTTCTATTTCAAGATCTTTATATTTGTTCAGTTTTTGGTAGGTCTTGACAGATACGTTTATATCGCTTGGGACAGTCATATCAATGAGGAGGCATGTTCTTTGTCTGAAATCTTTCAATATGATATCTGGCCTATTCGCATCTATCTTTCTGACAGTTTGAATGGTGAAGTTCTAGAGGAGTGAGATGTGATCATTTTCAAGCACTGGGGGTGGTTCGTGTTCCCACCAGTTTTTATCATGGGACAAGTCCAGGTTTTTGCAAATTAGCCAGTGACTATATTGTGCAGCTCTATCATGCCTGTTGAGATACTCTGTAGGTGCAAGAAAACTGCACACGGAGACAACATGACCAATGGTCTTATTTTGTTGTTGACATACACAGACTAAAGCCTCTTGGAGCTAATCAGCGATAGCTTTAGTCTTATTTATAGACTGCCATATTAGTATGGCGATAACTATTAATACCCAGTAACGCTGCCGTAATTTCCTTTAGAGAGACTTAGTAATTTTAATATTTCTATTATTATTATTATTATTATTATTATTATTATTATTATTATTATTATTATTATTATTATTATTATTATTAAGGCAGCGATATATCGTCTGTCGATATGTTCTGAGTTCAAATTCCGCTGAGGTCGACTTTGCCTTTCATCCTTTCGGGGTCAATAGATTAAGTACCAGTGAAACACTGGAATCGATGTATTCGACCAGTCCTCTCCCCACCCCACAAATTTCAGGCCTTGTACTTCCTGTAGAAAGCATTATTATTATTATTATTATTATTATTATTATTATTATTATTATTATTATTATTATTGCATTATTATTATTATTATTATTATTATTATTATTATTATTATTATATTATATTATTATTATTGCATTATTATTATTATTATTATTATTATTATTATTATTATTGTTGTTGTTGTTTGAGGCGGTGAGCTGGCTGGATCGTTTGCACGCCGGGCGAAATGCTCAATTTCGTCCGTCTTTGCGTTCTGAGTTCAAATTCTGCCGGGGTCGCTAAAACAAGTACCAGTTAAGAATTGGGGTCGATGCGATCGACTATCCCCCTCCCCTCAAAAACTGAGCCAAAATTTGAAACCATTATTATTTTCAATATTATTTTTCATTTGATTTTCATAGTATTTCATCTTCTGGCCGGGTCTCAACCAGAAAATTAGATGGAGAGAAACTATTATTATTATTATTATTTTTATTTTTATTCCAGCAGCAACTCCTCAGGTTCTTTTAAAAATTATTTCCGCGGAATTTTCCGATGAAGGTTTTTTTGTTAATATATTTATTTGCAGCTGAAATTATCTGGAGAGATAAAATGTGTGTGCGTGCACGCATGGGTGCGCGTGTGTATGCGTGTGTGTGTCTGCGCGCGCGCGCGTGTGTGTGTGTGTGTGTGTGTGTGTGTGTGCATGTGTGTGTGTGTGTTTGTGCGTTCGTGTGTTGACATTTCTGGATACAACCCAACTTTCTTTCGCCAGTAGCCTTGGAAAGCTGACAGATTTCGTAGTCATGTCAACAAAGCTGTTGACAGTGGAAGAAAGGGCTTGTGTCGGAGGTGCGGTGGGAGGTGCAGCAAAGGCTGCAGTGGGAGGATAACCATAATAGAGGTTGAGATGTGGCTGCTGAGTGATACATTTTTATCAGTGAAATGAAGGAGAAACTAGCTGGGAAAATGTATAAAGAGAAGCTGTAAGAAGAAGATGAGTGACACGAGGGTTTAAGGGAGGGGTGAGGGGCGGAACGAGAAGCAAATTATACAAGAACAAGGATGGGGGGGGATGGCACTCCGTCAGTTGCGACGACGAGTATTTCAGTTGATCCGATCAACGGAACGGCCTATTCGTGGAATTAACATGCAAGTGGTTGAGTATTCCACAGACACACGTACCCTTAATGTAATTCTCAGGGAGACTCAAGCTGACCCCTTGAAATACAGGTACTGCTCATTTTTGCCAGCTGGAGCAACGTGAAATAAAGTATATCGCTCAAGGACACCTCGCGCCGCTGGGAATCGAACTCACGACTTTACGATCGTGAACTGAATACACTAAGCAGAAACAGTAGCAGTAATGCCAACGAAGTCGACATGGGAAATTCTACGTGCTGAAAATAACAGCCAAATCCCCCTACAATCCCCCCTCCCCTCCGGTTCACACTCTACCGCCTTAATGAAGGGAAGAAAAAATGTTTGTGATTGATGGGATGTTGGTCACGGGCAGAAAGGCTTGTTCATCGATCTGTTTGATCAGAGTTGATCTGATGTCAGCTCAAGAGATCTCTGATGGAGCAAATCAACAACAACAACAGCAACAACAGCAAAGCATTTAAAACAACAACATTTAAAACAAAAAATAAAATGTTCTTGTGAGACATAAATACAAGAATTCCAACCGGATCGGGTTAAAGCGGAACGGAAGTGAATTTCATAAGGCATTATTTATCTTTCAGTCAAATGGTATCTTTGACCGAACTGGTTATATACAACCAAGGTACCCTGAGTCTTGGGTACCTAAGCCATTCAGTGGAGTTGCAATGCAAACAGTAGCACGGAATATGGCAGCGGAGGGATATCCAGGAGTCATGACTGGGATGCGGCCCGACTACTTTACGACGTAAGGGGTTTAGAGCCGAAACACTTTTATGATATGAGTCCTTCTCTGATGACCTGTTGTTCGGCTCTTCTTTTTCTTTATCTTTAGTTTTCCTTTTTTTTTGTTCAAGAAAGGACCTTCGAAAATTGGGTGTGACGTATCAGGCTGAACCGGCTACGACACCTAAGGTACCTTGGCTTTAGGGCATTATCCAGGAGAGTTGCGATGCAAACGGTTAAACAGAATGTGACAGCATGGAATATCCGGAAGTCATGACCTGAATGTGGCCCAATCCCGTACGATTAAGGGGCGAAAGACTAGCAATGGTGAAAGGGGCCTTCATCTCTGAACACCTCTTCGCACTAGAGTTTCTTATTGCTTATGGTGAAAGGGGCCTCCATCTCTGAATACCTCTTCGCACTAGAGTTTCTGGTTCTGCTGTAGCACGATTTTATTATCCGGAACGTATCAACAATAAAAATTCAGACATCAGAATGACATCGGACTGGAGACAATGGGGCCTCAGGGCCACAAGACCTAAACGGTGAGGGGGTGGGGGGGGGGGGGGGGTGGGGGTGGTCGATTGCACTGACCCCAGCGCACGCACACTATTTGACTAATTTATTATTTCATCGATCTCGAAAGGTAAAGTTGATCTCAGCGTGGTTTGAACTCAGAGGGTATCCATGACTAAACACCACAAGGCATTTTGTCTGATATGGAATGAGTATGCCAATTGGTCGTTTTCATCTTCCATCTTTCAATTCAGTGAATGGACTGTGACCATGCTGGGGCACTACCTTGACGGAGTTCAGTCGAACAGATCGACCCAGGTACTTATTCTAGTCATCTCTTTTACCGAACCGCTAAGTTACAAGAACGTAAACGAAACAACGCCGGTTGTAAAGCGGTTAGGGGAATAAATACAAACACAATCATACGTGAGCGCATGCGTGCATTCGCATATACACAACGAGCTTCTGTACAGTTTCCGTCGACTGAATTCACTCACAAGGCATTGGTCGGCCTGTGGCTATAGCAGAGGATACTTGACCAAGGTGCCGCGGGGTAGGACCAAACCGAACCCGAAACCAGATGTTTGCAAAGCGAGTTCCTTAACCACACAGCCATGCCTGCGCCTTTATATAGAACAACATGTGAAGGCTGGTGGCTAAATGGTCTGGGCATTCGGATCACGACTGTAAGGTTGTGAGTTCGATTTCCAGCGTCGCGTTGAGCCCTTGAGCAAGACACTTTATTTCACTTTATTGCTCCAGTCCACTCAGCTGGCAATAAGGAGTAGTACCTGTAATTCGAACGGCCGGCCTTGTCACATTCTGTGTCACGCTCAATCTCCCTGAGAACTTACTTTAAGGGTACACGTGTCTGTGGAGTGCTCAGCCACTTGCATGTTAACTTCACGAGTAGGCTGTTCCGTTGATCCGATTTACTGTAACCCTCTTCGTCGCAACCGACGGAGTGTCAGCTTTTTTAATAGAGAACAATAACAAAGATGCACAATTTATAAAACGGAAGTCAAAAACACGTTATTCCAAAGTCAGAGACGAAGGAATGACCATGGCAACAAATCCAGCGAAGTCTCTAATAACTTATATGTTACACGAATTAATGAAGTTTCCAGTTTCTAATTAAAATTATTACATAATGCAGAGGAAACCTTAGAAATAGCTGGCATTGGTACACTAATTAAATCAGATACGAATCCAAACAGTTTGCCGGAGGTGAAAAAACCGCGTTAATTTCGCCAAACAAAACCTGGCAAAGCATTCTGGAATCTGTTTTCAATAATCGAAACCCGAATATCTCGGTTGGCCAAATGACTGCTTGATCATCTGAAGGATAAAGACATCCTGTCGAATTAGCAGGAACAGGACAAGAGGATGTGTATTTAGGAATATATGCGTGAGTGTGTGAGTGTGTGTGTGCATGTATGTAGAGTCCATCCCATACATACATACATGTATGCATGCATACATGTATGTATACATGCATGCATGCATACATGTATGTATACATGCATGCATACATGTATGTATGCATGCATGTGTGCATGAAAGTATATACATGCATACATGTATGTATGCATGCATGTGTGCATGAACGTATATATGTCTACATGTATGTGTGTATGCATGTATGTCTACATGCATGTATTCATGTATGTATGCATGCTTGCGTGTATGTATGTATGCTTGTATGTATGATTTGTATGCACGAATATCCTACCAAATAGACAGAAATGTCATAAAGGTGCCTGCATACACACACATATACATATATGAATATGTATGTGTGTATGTATAAATATATATATATATATATATATATATATATATATATATATATATGTATATACGTATATATGCATGTATATCTACATCCAGCTATGTGTGTGTGTGTGTGTGTAGTGTAGTGTGTGTGTGTGTGTATGTGTGTGGTTGTGTAGTGTGTGTGTGTGTGTGTGTGTGTGGTGTGTGTGTGTGTGTAGTGTGTGTAGTGTATATGCGTATACGTCGGACAAATTGCTGAGCGGCATTTATTCCGGCTTTACGTTCTGAGTTCAAATTCCGCCGAGGTCGTCTTTACTCTTCGTCCTTCTGGCCTCGATAAAATAAGTACCAGTTTGGCACCGGGGTCGATGTATTCAACACTCCACCTCACCCGAAAATACTATCCTTGAACCAAAAATTTGAAATCATCATCATCATCATCATCATCATCATCATTAACAGCAACTATTTTCTTCGAAGTTTCGCCGATGCTGACTTGTCAAAAACATTGTTTACCAAGGACCGGTAATGGGTTGACATAGTAACCTAACATCTAATTGTTTGTATCACGGCATCGCATATCTGTTCGAATGATGTTCAGTTAAGCAGTCAATGCATCAGAGGAGACATCGCCAGGATGACTAAGCACATTAAAGACCGCCTCCTCCTCCTCCTCCCTTCACTTTGCTTTCGCTTTCGTTTTCGCCGTCAGAATCAAAACTTTCCAACCCCGTCTCCTCTCTTTGTAATATATTTATTGTTTCTATCTTTAACTTGTTTCAGTCATTCGATTGCGACCATGCTGGAGCACCACCTTCAAGGGTTTTAGTCGGACAAATCGACTCCAAGGCTTTTTATAAAGTCTGGGTACATGTTCTATCGTTCTCTTTTGCCGAATCGCTATGTTCGGGGACTAAATACACCAACACCGATTGTCAAAGACACAAAGATACACACTTTTGGAATCCGGCCTGGAAGTCATTTTCCGCGAGTCGAGGATTTTCTGCGATTCGCTCTTGATTTCGACAACCGTGTTAAAACGGCAACCTTTGAATTGCATTTTCATCTTGGGGAAGGGATGGGAGTCTGCTAAATCTGGTGTGGAAGCAATACCATGTTGTTTTTGACGAGAGCCTTACAAGTGAGGAGAGCTCGTTGACAGATGCATTGTCTTTGTGAGGAATCCAATTTTTGGTGCTCCACAGATCCGGTCGCTTTCGCCGGATGTCCTCTTTTCGGAACGCTTCAGAACGTTGCAGTAGAATTCTCGATTGGCGGTCTGGCCTTGGCAAACGAATCCTCGATGCACAAATACTGCTCTTGATTGAGCTGCGGCTCTGTGGTTGCCTTCTTGGGTCGTGGAAGTGAAGGACTCTTCCATTGAGACGACTGCTGCTTTATCTCAGGGTCGTACCCGTAGACCCAACTCTCGTCACCGGTAATGAAGAATGGGTCATTAGCGGCACGCTGACGGAGATCTCGACAGACTTCGCCGCCATGTTCTTCCTGCTCAGTGGTCGGTGGGCGGAGGACAAACTTGCCAGTGACACGCCGCATGTTCAATTCACACGTTAGGATTGCCTGCTGCACGGACCTCGGACGACAGACCAACAACATCAGCAATGTCGTTGATTGTCCTCCGACGATCCTCATACACAAACTGAGGATTTTTCACCACATTTCGGTAGGGGGGGGGCCGTTTGTGGCAGGTTTTCCAGATCACCCATCGTCTTCTGAGGACGCTCTTCCGCTTTTGAAGCGCCCGTGCCACTCGAAACATGGCACACGACCCATTACATTATTGCCATAAGCTTGCCAAAGCATGCTCAATGTCTCGGTAGCAGACTTCGCAAGTTTCACACAAAATGTCATGTTGGCTCTTCCTTCCAAATTCCTGTCCATGGCAAAATCACAAAAACACAGATTTCACAATTTGTGAAGTAAACACAAGACTGTCACCCGGCACACTTCCTAATGAAGGTCACTGCACATGCAACCGTGTGCTGCCATCTGTTGGCTAGCTACAGAACTCGTCCGGGAACTCTTCGACACCACCTTGTAAATATATATATAATGGATAATAAATATGTGAGTGTGCGTGTGTGTGTGTGTGTGTGTGTGTGTGTCTGTGTGTGTGTTGGTGTGTGTGTGTGTGTTGGTGTGTATGTATAAAGCCAAAGACTGGAATTTGTACTTTATATTTAATCCTTTATATTAGTTGTTGTTGTGTTTGACGTAGGAGAATAATTCGCTTTTACGACGACAGTGTGTTCAACATATCCGGTTCGTTGTCGCACTGTATTCTGGGATACCAGTGCAAATAACCTTTTTCTTTTCTTCTTTTTATTGGTTGGCAGATACAAGAACCGATTAACAAACAT
>NC_043003.1:1390546-1395546 GCF_006345805.1 Octopus sinensis
ACATGCATGCATGCATACACATGTAAAAAATAATTTTGAGTAAATCGAAAAAGTTGTCGAATGCATAAAAAATATATAATCTCTCTTTGTGAATAGATTATTTTAGACAGACTCCCGACCTCTACAACTATTCAGAGCTTTTTCCCTAAACACCTCGAATAAATATGTTGAATGAAACCACCAATGGCTAAAAACGTTATGATCAAACTACAAATCGTTTGTTATATTGTCGTGGGTTTGAAAATGTATACAAGAGCAAGCTGCAAGCTGAGAGACTGAGAAACTTGCTAAAATCAATACATTGATTTAGCTGCGATATTAAAATTAGTATTGGGTTAGATAAATAACTTAAAGCCACCTGAAGTAGAGGTGAGTTAATAAAAAATACTCGTAGTTAAGTCCACAACTGTACTGCAGTTAAGTTTCATTAGGCACTGAAATGAGAGGATTAAAGTAAGAAATGCGACACAAGTACTTCGGAGGAGATTAAAAATTTAAATACAATATATAGGAATATATATGAAAAGATGGCTACAGAATGGTCAATCAATGACTTATGTTAAAGATTCAAGTGAATGATAGAAATAAAATTATTCAGTAGTATTTGTGTTTTATCAGTCAGTCATAAAGTATTGTTTTATTATAATAGGTTGCAACATGGAGCGAGGTAATAGAATCGTTAGCATGTCGAAAATGCTTCGCGGTATTTCTTCCGGTTTTGCACTTTGAATTCAAATTCTGCTGAGTTCGGCTTGGCCTTTTATGTTTTTGTGGGGGTCGATTGAGTAAGTGCCAAGCACCAGGAATGAGGTAATCGACTTCTCCACACCCAAGTTGCTGGCCTTGTACCAATAATAGAAAGAGTTGGAGATTGGAACTTAAGTGACCTGATATATATATATATATATATATATATATATATATATATATATATATATATATATATATATATATATATTATATATAATAATAATAATAAATATTAGGGAATGAATCCAAATTACAGGGAAAAATCAGATTTAGGGTTAAATCCAATTTTATAGTAAAATATTATATAATATAATTCGAGACAAAACCACTATTTTAAAATCAAACAAGGAAAGACTTAATCAATACATAAAATTTTAATATAAAGTGATGGACTTTTTAGGCAGAATCCTCACCCTGCTTCTTATTAGTGAATGATCTGTGTCACAATCCGCGCTGTGGTAACTACGGGTCAGCTGAACAGAATTCAGAAAGGGTCTTCGTGTAATGATGAGATCCAGCTGATGCCAGTGATTAGATCTTGGATGTCTCTAAGATGCCTTGTGGGATGTCTTGTTGGCAAAGAATGTGTTAGTGATGCACAGGTTATGGTATGTGCAAAATTCAAGTAGTCTCTGGCCATTGTCATTCATGTTGCCAATACCAAAACACATACGCTTACATATATACATACACATATACACGATCGATTTGTTTCAGTTCTTGTCTGCGAAATCCATATATATATATATGTTTATTTTAGTAGTTTTGACTGCAAAAGTCCCTCCTAGCGTGCGGTACCTATGAATAATAGTATCCTCTATATAATATATATATATATATATACATATATGCATACACACACATACATACATATATATTTGGAATTTGCAAAAGAAACGAACAAAAGACGAAGACGGGTGTGTAAACAGCAAACAGGTTTATTAGTTTAACGCTCCGGACTTAGGAAAATTTATATAGGGAGTACTACTAATTTTAAAATTTAATATAGGGGACACAAGAATTCATTTATTCACCCCTATATAAAAAATTACAGACATTTTAGTATGTTGTAAGCATAAATATTTAGGGTCTTATAATTTTCTTAAACTTTAAAATATAATTTTTTAGAATATAAAAGCTTTTTGAAAATACGGTCCAATTAGGTCATTAGATCTAATGAACACTTATGCACAAACCTGTAATCTTAAATTATTTTTTTTATAGTAGAGAGTGGAATATTCCTATTGGCTATTATTTGCATGATTAACTAGAGTTAACCTTTCAATGAATTTCATTTCTTCTTTAAATGTGGTAATCCTCTTGAAAATCTGTCACTTATTCTCGATACTCATAAACTGAACTTTCACCAACTGAATACTCACCATGTAGTGCCTTAATGCTTTTTGCTGGATTTTACCTCGAGAAAGGAACCCTGAGGAAGGAGGGCTGAATTTCGAATACTTCGTACAACCACTTTACTGAAACGGCTGCAGGTTAGGAAAAAAATGTTAATCGCCTCTTTCAATTTAGGTTTTTATTTTTCATGTTTATATTCGTATTTCATTGTTATATTTATATTGGGTTGTCCGGAAAGTTCGTTCTGATTTTTAAAGGAAAGTAAAGGTCACTAAATACTTGCCATTACATTTTTAATCATCCAAATCTGAACCATTTCGTTGCACAATACGTCTCGATCTTTCCTTTACCTTGAAAATACCCTTCTTCCCAGAATTGGGGTGGTTTCAAGGCAAAGAATTCGTCAAGGTATCTTTTTACGTCATCTAAGGAATTGAAATTTTTACCATTAAGACTTTTCTGCAGAGACCTGAATAAGTGGAAATCCGAAGGAGCAATATCTGGGGAATAGGGAGGGTGGGGGTAACACATCCCAGCCGAGCTGCAGCAATTTTGTCTGGTTCCCAAAGCATTAAGTGCTGAAAATGAACTTTCTCATCTTTTATTTTAAAGGGTTACAGAATTAACCACAGGTTATAGGAACATAAACTTTCTTCCACGAAAAGATAGCTTAAACTGTGCTCTAAATGGAGGTGTAGTCAAATCCTATTTTATGGACTCAAACATGTTCTAAAATTCTAAAATAAGTCGAAAGATAAGCTACTATAAATCGGCACGAACTTTCCGGACAACCCAATATTTCTATATTTTTATCATGAAACTCTTAACATAAATATGTGTATATTCGTATGGAATAATACCTCATGTGCTACATCTGAATTTTCTTGTCTGAATGTTTTAAGACAAATATCCGAAATTTTTATCGTATACCACATTTTATTAATACTTAGCTCATATACGGAGACAAAAATGTTGTACTATATACTGCAGGTTATCTCCATTAAAATTCTCGAATTATATACATTATATATATATATATAATATACACACTGGCGAAAATAAATTTAAGACTGATGATACAAGTTCTATTTCTTACAAAATATCCTGTTACTAGTCCTTTGCCGATCTTTATATTGACCAGTCTCCGAGTATAACTTCCACGCTCGCACGCAAACCGGTTTACTGCACTTTAGTTGCTTGCTGATGTTCGAAAAGGAAACTTTTTGCTGTAATATACGATTTTTGCTCTCGTGACTGGACTAAGGCTACGTTGTTTTCCCATTATTAATAAATTGTATAATAACATTAAATTATAACTTTATATGGTGCAATTAGGCTCGTTGTGTGACCATCCATTTTGGCCAAAAAAATTGCATACATATTACATGGTCTTAAACTAATTTTGCCGGTAAATTTGAAACGTTTATATTACGTTCTGAGTTCAAATTCCGCCGAGGTCGACTTTGCCTTTCATCCTTTCGGGGTCGATAAATTTAAGTACCAGCTACGCACTGGGGTCGATGTAATCGACTTAATCCGTTTGTCTGTCCTTGTTTGTCCCCTCTATGTTTAGCCCCTTGTGGGCAGTAAAGAAATATATATTAATTTAGCATTAGAATTCTTCAAGTTGTATAAAAATTGTTTGCATCATTCGAAAGAGAAATAAATTTTGCATAAGGTGTAAAAGATATAAATAATTTGTATGGTGTTAGTAACAAAATATTTTGTAAGAAATAGAACTTTTATCGTCGGTCTTAAATATATTTTCGCCAATGTATATATCTCAGGTCATCCCATAAGTTCTGTCCCAATTTTGGATAAAGAATCCAAGTGATCAAATGTTATATTTAATTGAAAGTTAATCATCAATGTACTTTCCCTGATTATCTATGACTTACTTCCATCTATTTACAAGCTTTTTAATCCCATCAATGTAAAACTCTTTTGGTTTCAAAGCGAAGAACTCTGAAATGTCAGATTCGACCTCCTCCTGGCTTGCGAAAGTTGTGTCCCCCTAATAATTCTGTAAACTATGAAACAAATGGTATCCTGAAGGAGTAAGGTCGGGAGAATAAGTTGGATGAAGAAATTTTTCCAAACCAACCTCTTCTATCTTCTGTGATGTGATCTTTGTAGTGTGGGGTTGCGCATTGTCCTGATGAAACATCACTAGTTTTCGGCTCACTAAAGCGGCTCTTTTTTCCTTCAAAGCTTGGTTCAAACGCTCTAATTGCTGACAGTAGACTTGAGCATTGATTGTTGCATTAGGTGGTAACAATATAAAGTGAATTATGCCTTTGCAGTCGCACCAGATAGAGTAGAACCTTTTTCCCATGAAGTTCCCTTCTCGGTTGTGGTTGAGCATTTTCCCTTTTACCAAGCCACTGTTTACGACGTTTAACATTTCGATAGAAAATCCATTTTTCGTCACAAGTCTATCGAAAAAGGGTGAAATGAGTTTGCGAGAATGGAGAGAAGAGCAGATGTCAACTCGGGATTTGCGGTTGCTTTCGTATAATACATGAGGCACCTATTTTCCAAGTTTAGGAATATTTCCACGTTGTTGAAGATGACGATGAACTGTTGTATGGTTTGAAGTAAGCTTTATTGCCAATTCTTCAACTGATAATGACAGATTTTCTTCAAGTAATGCCTCAAGGAGCTTATCATCAAACTCAACTGGACGTCCTGTTCGATCTTCATCTTCAATTTTGCAAACGATCTCCTGCAAGTTCTTTCATTCAAGCACTTTCCCATAAACTGAGTGTATGTTTCGAGTCACTTCGGCTGCAGAGTTACCTTTATTGTACTCATAAAGAATTATATGTGCCTTAAATCTCCTTGGATACTTCCATGTTGAAAGGGTTTTAATCAAAGCAATTTTAGGGTGTCCA
>NC_043003.1:1400546-1405546 GCF_006345805.1 Octopus sinensis
CTTGTTTCAATCATTGGACTGATGCCATACTGGGGCACCACTTTGAAGGGTTTAGCCGAACAAATCGCCTCCGCTAACTCTGATACTAATTCTACTGGTCTCTTGCTGGACCGCTTAGTTACGGGAACGTAATCAAACCAATACCAGTTGTCAAGCGGTAGCGGGTCAAACACAAACACACATGGGAATTAGTGTGGCTCAGCTTGAGCGGAATTTACCATCGTAAAGCTGAATGGGAGAGGGAGATAAGGAGTCAGATAGACTGACAGATAGACAGAGAGAGAGAGAGAGAGAGAGAGAGAGAGAGAGAAAGTAGTTACGGCAGACCGAGGCTGTATTTCCGGAGATAAATGAGTGACCACAGGTTCTGGCTGTTTAGTCAGACTTAAAATGGCGACGGTATGCTAAAGGTCGTTTGACCAGAGAGAAGATGTTGGGTGTGAGGAGCTGCAACTCTCTGCTAAGAGAGAATGTGATGTCTATGAACATAGGGTGTCAGAGAAAGAATAGTGACTTCACGCTTAGGCTGTATGACCAGAGTGAACTGGGTGATGGCTGGTCAAGGAGGACATAAGCCTCAAAGTAAAATAATGAGCGCGAACTCATTGCAACGGAAAATACGGATAATAGGGCCCCTGGAAGGGATCCTCATATATAGCCAAAGGAAATAACCCATTCATTTTCCTAAATTATTTGGTAAAATGAAATTGAGTATGCTTATGTCTTAATATTTGAACTGTTAGAGTTATTTTCGCGATTTATCCAATACAACCCTTAAACAAGTAAATAGTATTTTCCTAAACAATATTTCGGTCAGTGACTTATTCACGAATATACCAACACTAGCACCGCTGAGGGCAATATTCTCTGGGAGTGCACAAAAACCCTTTTCAGAGTTATTTACTTTGAATTGTTATTATCTCATATTTGATTAGCCTGTTATTACGTAACATGCTTCACAATTTTAGTATACATACCTTATTAGTATTTCCTCCTATGTTCTATATACTCTGGGAACGCATTAAAGCCCTTTTCGGGGCTACTTTATGAGAATTCTTACTATAGGGTAACTAATTTCATATTATTACATAACTGACTTCACAATTTGGGTATTCATAACTTATTGGGAATTCCTAAAAACAAGATCCTGTGTAAGAAAGTTCGGTATTCTCTGTAAATGCACAAAAACCGTTTTAAGGGCTACATACTTTGTATTGTTGTTATTGGATTAGTGAAACAATTATGAGAACGGAACCAAGGGATAAGCCCCGCTTTCCTGGGAATTACCGGGCACGTTATATGTATGTACACACACACACACACATATATATATATATATATATATATATATATATATAGATATATATCGATAGACATATTGATATTGTCTAACACTTTGTTAATGGCTCTGTTAATCCGGTTCGAAATTTATATACAAAGTTGTTTTTATGTTCGTACAACACAAACAGCAGATGTCTGAAGTTACTGATGAGCTACTGCTACGGCTAGTACTGCTGCTACTGTATCAGTGCTGTTTACATGGATATCGAGTTTGTAAGACAAAGATAACATAAATTTATTGTTATTCTTACAAAGGATTGTTGTCGCATGGCTGCGTGGTAAAGACGATCGCTTTGCAACGACATGGTTCCGGGTTCAGGCCCAATACGTAGAACCTTGGGCAAGTGATATTTTTACTATACCCCCCCCCCACCCCGAGTCAGCCAAGGCCTTGTGAGTGAATTCGATAGATGGAAACTCTGCGGCAGCCCGTCGTATATACATGTGTGCATAGGTGCAGGAGTGGCTGCGTGGTAAGAAGCTTGCTTCCCAACCACATGGTTCTGGGTTCAGTCCCACTGCATGGCACCTTAGGCAAGTGTCTTCTGTAGCCTCGAGTCGACTAAAGCCATGTGAGTGGATTTGGTAAACAGAAACTGAAAGAAGCTCGTCGTGTGTGGATGTCAGAGAGAGAGAGAGAGTTTGTGCGTCTATGTTTGTCACCCAACATCGCTTGACGACCGATGTCAGTGTGTTTATGTCCGCGTAACTTAGCGGTTCAGCAAAGCACATCAATAGAATAAGTACTAGGCTTACAAAGCATAAGTCCTGAGGTCGATTTGTTCGACTAAAGGCGGTGCTCCAGCATGGTCGCAGTCAAATGCCTCCCCTCCCCTTTCCTACCACGTGATCGGTGTCTGGTTCAGGCATTGTCGTCCATTTTCGGCCGGCCGCCTTTGCGGTCGGTCGCGTCTGTTCTGTCCTGCCGCTCGGTCTGTTAAGATTTTTCCATTTCCATTCCCCTCGCGCTAGCTTACTACACTCGTCTGGTAGTCGAAAGATCCTGTTTGCTTTGTTTTATTTTGGTTGTAATTGTATAATTATTTTCTTTTTGCTGTATAGCCGAAAGGCGTTTGTCCATTGTATATGTATAATTCTATTTCATATGTTATATTCATCCGATAGTCAAAAGAACCTTTCCGTTGTTATTTGTTTTTGTAAATGTACATTCATTTGCCTTGCCCAGAGGCTTAATATTCTTAGCTTAAGTCCCTGGCCCGGCCGGTTTCGGGTAGTATCGGCGATAAGTGGGCGAAACTACATGGGGGGAGGGGCACCAAAACATACGTCACACGGAGAAAAATAGGTCACTGTAAAGCTGAGATTCCTTACGGATGATACAGATAGTAAGAACTCCATAGCAACTCTAAACTGTGACGAACTGGTTCTCAAACTAGTCTACCTTGGCGATAGGTGTGTTTATATAAAGATAGCCGAAGTACTATTAGAAATAAACACTTCTGGTTAGTGGCGGTTGTCCTCTTCGGCATGGAAGTCGAAGTTAATATTCTGCAGGTTCAGAAACGTCAGGAACAAAACTGATAGGACCAAGGGAACTATTGATCTAAACGGATCACCAACGCATGGAATCCTTCCCAGACTTGATCAATCAACCAGACGTCACAAAACTATTCGGTTCATAACTCTGCAAAACGCAAATTTCAAAATTTTGACCAATGTGTTAGCAAAGAGGTTGGCGCTTGTCATCGATTGGTGATGCGCAAACAAGCACTATCCCGAACACAGACACATTTATCCACGATAACCGCCACCTCATGCGGTACACCAAAGAAAGAGTGGGTAAAGAACTTGACATAGGTGGGTCCCTGATTAATTTAGATCAATCAAAATCTTTCGATAGGTATCGACTACAGTTACTTGCAGGCTATTCTCATGGCGGCCGGTCTTCCAATCTTCCGTAGTTCGATTGCCATAATGTACTGTGGAATCTGTTCGGTGGTCAGGATTAATGGTTACCTATCGGTCGGTGAAGATCGAACTTCATTTTTGTTTAGACTGACTCTATAGCCAGATCTAGGAAAACAAGAGATGTGGTAGAGTATCCCGCACAAGCTAGGACGTGGAAGAAATGTATCGGCAGACATCACTGTCATAGTGATAGACACAAGGCACATAGGGGTGATCAGTGCTACTCTAAGCAACTGCTTGGTAGTGACAGGAGCAAAAATCCTTTAAGCCAGTGCGTCGGTATCTCGGTACCAAATGAAACACGTGCATGTCGTCCAAGAGAGCGTCATGGAACGCAGGACAGACGGACACTTTTAATTGCTCGGCGTCTGCTCTGGTTCAAATCCCCAAGGTGAAAAGAAATGGGATGAAGTAAAGAGCAGGGGGGTGGGGTCACTCTGTCGCAGAAATAGGCCGAGGGAAAGCTATTTCTGAAAAGTTGGGCAGAAATGGTGAATGATTATATCGCCTCCGGTCACGTGTCATCGGATCGATTGCTCTTCTACTTTTTACAATTAAAAAAACAATCAAATTTCTTCATCATAAACGTAAACCCTATCACAAATTTTAAACCACAATCCTACCTCTAAACCTAAATCTAATTCTCTCCCTAAACCCTAAACCGTAACTCCAGCCCTAAACCTAATCTCATGTTTCCTCGACATTATTTTTAATCTATTAATGCATATTTTTTGCATTATTAAAAAAGGAAGCAGACGACTTATTGTCCGGTTGCCTGCTTCCCTTTTTCTTTTTATATTTCGGAGTTTCAAGGATTCCCAGATATTCGTCATCATCATTATCACCAGCAGTAGCAGCAGCAACAGCAGCAGCATCATCATCGTTGTCATCATCATCATCATCATCATCATCATCATCACCATCTCTTCTTCTTCTTCTTCTTCTTCTTCTTCTTCTTCTTTGTGTGTGTGTGTGCGTGCGTGCGTGTCTATTTGGTATCACATTTTGCGAGGAATAGCCTCGTAAGTCACATGTTTACAATGAACCAATCACGGATTCACGTCATCTCTGTGACGCGAGTAACAAGGGATTGTTTTTGCCATTTGGATGGAACAGATATAACAATATTTTTTTTTAAATCTTTATTTCACTGAATTTCTCGCTGAAATATTTGGCCGATAAATCCAATTAACCATAGCAACACACAAAGTCGCGGGCATGCCCGCGTGGTTAAAAACTTATTTTCCGGTCGCATGCTTTTGGGTTCGGTTCCACTGCGCGACACCTTGGGCAAGTGTCTCTTACTATAGCGTCTGGGAAGTGCGTGTGTGGATGTGTCTTTGTGTTTGTCCCCTCTCGTCACCGTTTCATAACTGGTGTTGGTTTATTTACGTCCCCGTAGCTTAGGGTTTTGGCAATAGCGATCCGATAGAATAAGGAACAAACTTTAAAAAAAGTATCGGGATCAATTTGTTCGAAGGTGGTGCCCCAGCATGGCCGTAGTCCAATGACTGGAATAAGGAAAAAAATTAAATGTAAAAGACAAAAGTATTCTCCCTCGTTTTACACGACCCCGGTTTACACGCTGACTTGTGACAACAATCTTTCGCGTAGTTCGAAGGTCAACTCTGTGTGTGTGTGTGTGGTGTGTGTGTGTGTGTGTGTGTGTGTGTGTGTGTGTGTGCGTGCGCGTGTGTGTGTGTGTGTGTGTGTGTGGTGTGTGTGTCGGA
>NC_043003.1:1408541-1411041 GCF_006345805.1 Octopus sinensis
GGACTTATTGTGTGCACAAGGTCTAAGTGTCCACTTAGTGGTATCTGCTTGTGGAGGGGTCCCTCAGTGTTGTCGGTGAACTGTCATTCTTTCTCTGAGGGTAAGGCTCGTTTGCCCTATGTAGTCTTCGTGCATCCTTCACACCTTATGACGTAGAGTAAATTTTTTGATGCGCACGTGAAATTATTTTTTATGATGAATGTGTGTCCCGAGTGGAACTTGTACGACGATCCCTCAATGAGGTGGATGTAGGTCTTGCAGTTGGGGAAGTTGTGTGTGTGTGTGTATATATATGTGTGTGACAAACAGACGCTGCTTGACCAGCAGGCACGGACACATCTATTCACACCCACATACTAACCTCCTGATAACCCCAAAACCATTGATGCTTGAAGGGGAAGTATACACCACACTGGGTACAACCTTTTTTCTCTCAATTCAACCTTTCTGCTAAAACAAACAGGTCAGTAACAACATATTCTCGCCTTCAACTTAAAATATTCTGAGATGTATAAAAAATCCATTTTAATTTTTGCTGTCAAAAGATTGTATATATATACCAAAGACTGTATATATATACATGTAATGTGACAATTTGCAACAACCAATAATTAACGCAACCAAATTTCCAATAATATATTTGTTTTATCCTTTTCTGCCAATTTTTCCAAATATTCTCATCACACTATTGAACTTCTCTGTTACCAAACACTATATTTATACATGTAATGTGACAATTTTGTATAAAAAAACATTTTTGAATCCATAATATCCAATGTGACAATTATGTAAAAAACTTTTTTGAATGCATAATATTCAATGTGACAATTATGTAAAAAACTTTTTTGAACCCATATTATTCAATGTTACTTTTAATGTTACTTTTGACAATCTTTTACAAACATCGTTTAAATTGCATTTTCAAACCTTTTTTTTTTATATATATATATATATTATATATATACACGACGTATTCTTTCGGTTTCCGTCTATCAAATCCACTCACAAGGCTTTGGTCAGCCCAAGGCTATAGTAGAAGACACTTGCCCAAGGTGTCACTCAGTGGGACTGAACCCGGAACTATGTGGTTGTTAAGTAAGCTACTTACCACACAGCCACTTCCTGCGCCTATATATATATATATATATATATATATATATATTATATATATATATATATAAATAGATGTGTATATACATATATACATGGATATACGCGCACACACAAACTCACATAAACAAACACATACATCGTTACAAACATGCAGAGCGATAGATATATCGACAGACAGGCAGGCGGACAGCAATGATTACACAGCTAACATACAGATCGTGAAACAAGTACTAACATTCTTAATTAAATAACTTTAATTAATTGCGGCAATACATGCTGCAAGGAGAGGTAAACATTGATTGACAACCTTTAATGAAACCTAACAAACGTAAGGGTGACAACTCCAATTCACAGACGCCTTTTTGTTTATGATTCGACGCACCGGGGAGTCCCAATATATTACGATAGTAACCATTATTAAGTGGAAGGGAAGAATAATTTGAATTTTAGCAGACGTAATGGCGACCCCAGTTATGTTTAGGCACTGAGAGCAACGTCGTGGCACTCCGTCGGCTGCGATGACGAGGGTTCCAGTTGATCCGATCAGCGGAATTCCCTGCTTGTGAAATTCATTTGCAAGTGGCTGAGCACTCCACAGACACGTGTACCATTAACGCAGTTCTCGGGGAGGTTCAGTGTGACACAGAGTGTGTATTTGTATACGTACATATTTATTTTAAATCGGTAGAACTTAAAGAGTGACTCGAGGACGGAAAGTTTCGTGCACTGGCATATATTTGTTAAGTGCCAACGCACGAAACCTTTTTCCTTTGAGTCACTCTGTAAATTCTGCCGATTAAATAATAAAAATATATTCCTATTCATGCTTTGAGCTCTGTTTTCCTGTTTGTATCACCATACCTACGTGTGTGTGTTGTGTGTGTGTGTGTGTGTGTGTGTTTGAGTGTAGGTGTGGATGTGTGTGCACATACGTATACATTCTCCTCTCTCTCTCTCTCTCTCCCTCTCTCTCTCTCTCTCTCTCTCTCTCTCTCCTCTCGAAATATATATATATATAATGCAATACATGTATGTATGTATATGTGTCCGTATCTGCATGCTTGTATGTGTACGTATATTTGTATGCGTGTGTATGTGTGCATTTGGGCGTGTGTGTGGCAGTTTGCTCTGCCCGACCTCTTCCTCTAATTCAAAGGTAAACAAACAAATTGAAACACACACACACATGCATGACTAATAACAATGGTGGTAATATCTATGGAAGTCAATAACGACCGTTTCAGTTGAGAGCGAAGACTGCAGCAACACTCGAAAGAAGTGATAAGACGGACAGGTGCACGCTGAACCCCGACTAAATAAACAGCCACTCACAACTAGTCACGCACACACACACACGCACACACACACACACGCACACACACGCACA
>NC_043003.1:1416041-1418541 GCF_006345805.1 Octopus sinensis
CAAGTCCCTTTTTTTCTTTCCGTCGAATATATAATAATAATAATTTAAGGTGTGACCCCTGTGCATGTGAATGCGTATGTGTGTGTTTGTGGGTGGGAATACATAGGTGTAATAAATACGTGTACGTCTATCTTCTGACTCAACGTTCTGGGTTCAAATTCTGCCGAGGTCGACTTCGCCTGTTATCCTTCCGGGGTCGATAAATTAAGTACCAGTGAAATACTGGGGTCGATATAATCGACCATCTCGTCTCCTATAATTTCAGGTCTCGCCCCTATTTGTAGAAAGAATATACACATATATTAGAAATACACGCACACACACAAACACATACACACACGCACACACATACACACACGCACACACATACATACGTATACACAATCATATGTATATATAATTTATTTATACCTATATATGCTTAAATATATTTGTAAAACATTTGACCGCTAACGGGATCGCTGGATACACTAGAAATAGCAGCTAAACCTACCTCACATTGCACGTTGTCGTCTAAATTTTAAAAAAAGATATAATTAGATAATTCAGTCCTAGACATCTATAAGATGCGATGGCCACGGTTGAGTTGTCTCTGGGGGTTGAAGAACAACAACAACAACCATGATGACGACGAGAAATGACCACAACATTTACTGGTCGCTTTCAGAGGTGACAAATGTGGAGGGGGGTGGAGCTACGGACAATTAATTACTGGTATTCATTAAATAGAAAACTGAGGAATTAAGAGTGAAGCTGACTTTGATGCGATTTGAACTCAATACTGAAATGAAAGTATAGAATGTCACTTATTCTGTGTGGCATTTCTGTCTGTAGCTGTTTTGATGGGTTTTGTTTATAAGCACACACATATGCGTGCGCGTGCGCGCGCGTCTGTGTGTCTGTGTGTGTGTTTGAGTATGTATATATGTATGTATATGTGTGTGTGAGTGTGTGTATATATACACGCATATATATGTACGTACGTTTGCATGTATGTATGTGTATGTGTGTGTGCGCGTATGTGTGTGTGCATGCATTTCTGTATGCATACAGACTTGCATACATGTATATGTGTCTGTGTGTGTGCATACGCATACACACATGTATACATGCATTCACACGCACACACACATAATATACATGCACATACGTACATATATGCATGTATGTATGTATGTATGTATGTATGTATGTGTGTGTGTATGTGTGCATGTATGTATGTATGTATGTATGTTATGTATGTATGTATGTGTGTGTGTATGTATGCATTCTGCATTGTGTTCGGTGCTGAGCGTTCCAGTTATGCATGCTCGCTCCATTAAGCAGGCAATTCATTGAATTTTTACTGAAAACGCGAAGAATTCCAGAGACACATGCACTTTTACGGTAATCCTCAAGCGGAACCAGCGTGAAAATGTATGCACGAGACAAAGACTCGTCTTTGGAATCTCACGCACAGTCCGTCCGAGGAGTTTCCACATACTTTCCGTCTACACAGTTTTACTCACAAGGATTGAGTTCAGCCGACGCTAAAGTTAAAAACTTCTTGATCTCGATTAGAAGTGGACTTTTAAACACTCAATCAAGCTTGCACGCATACATACATATAATAATGATTATATGTATGTATAATAATTTTTTCCTCCTATTCCTTTCTGACGAAGAGCGTAGGCACGAAAAGTCAAAGACTTTTCTATTTTTCGCGAGCGTCAAACGAATACACTTGTTTGTCGTACCTACACTTGTCTTCATCTTTTGTTTTCTGAAAATTTGAAATATATATATATATATGCGTGTGTGTGTGTGTGTGTGTGTGTATATATATATATATAGTTATGTTGATGTAAATCGGGAAGATAGGACTCAAAATATACAGGGTGACTAAAGGTCCGAGAGTTTGATAATAACCAACGCGCGCGAAGCTCTCGGACCTTGAGTCACTCTGTTACTTCTGGTAAATATCAATATCTATATATATATACACACACGAATGTATGTGCGTAGGTGTTTTATACATGTGTGTGTATACGTGTGTGTGTGTGTGTGTGTAAGGCGGCGAGCTGGCAGAGTCGTTAGCACTCTGGGTGAAATGCTTAGCGGTATTTTGTGCATCTTCGTGTTCTGAGTTCAAATTCTGCCGAGGTTGACTTTACCGTTCATCCTTTCGAGGTCGGTAAATTAAGTACCAATTGAGTACCGGGGTCGATGAAATCGACTTTCCCAGCCCTAAAAATTGCTGGCCTTGTGCCACAAGTTCTTAGGAATCGAGAGTTTCGTGCCAAAGCACTTTTGAGCGAGGAAAAGCGGTTTGACACGAAGAATTACGCCCTTAAGTAACCTACGGCGCATATTTCACTAACCATAAATTATGTATAAACCCATTACATGTGTGTATATGCAATAAGTATTGTGTGTGTATATATAGATAGAAAGACAGACACATATAGATGGATAGATAGATAGATAGATAGATAGATAGATAGATAGATAGATAGATAGA
>NC_043003.1:1423541-1438541 GCF_006345805.1 Octopus sinensis
CGTGCCTTTCTCAAATTCGTTTCAAATTTGACACTAGGCCGATAAATACGAAGGAGGGAGTAAGTCGATTACATTGATCCCCCAGTATTCAGCTGGTACTTATTTTATTGACCTCGAAAGGATTAAAGCCTAAGTCGACCTCAAAACGTGAAGACGGACAAAATGTTTCTAAGCTTTTAATCCGGCGTGCTTACGATTCTCTCACTTTTCTTGCAGTGGACCCTATTAAAGATACACCAAGGGGCCAATTGCGGTGATGCTTAACGGGGTGACGTATAAAATCTAAGAAGACGAATTGGTTGAGTTTCTAAGGTGTTCGGTGGAATGCCTCGCTTTATTTGTTCTTGCTCACTACAAACTGGGTTCAAATCCGACAGCGGTCAGCTTTGCCTTTTGCTCTTTCGGAGCCGATAAAACAATGGCGATTGATTGATGGAACTGTTGGCACGTTAGATCGAATACTTTGCTGCATTTGTTCCGTTCTTTGACAGTCAGAGTTCAGATTCCGCTGCTGTTAATTTATCTTTCGTTCTTTCAGGGTCGATAAAACAGGGCCAGTCCGATGTGGTTTAGTACTGTTAGAGTGCCGGGCAAGATACGTTGTGCTATCTGACCCTATGTTTCTCATAGCAACGACCGCGACAACATTGGTGCCAAACTTCAAGGACCCAAGTCGGTATCCTTAAATAACTATCTAAGAGTGAAGAACTGTGCATGTATGACCACCAGTTGGCCTTCTTAAACAAAAAGAGAGCCTTACCCAGGATTGCACATATATATATGCAGATGCATGGTTAACATTGATTGTCGGAGGCCCTACCGATGTATTAAAACTCGCCACCCAGGGACCAGTACAGTCCGATCCGTGCGCTTTCTGCACAGTTACTGGACATCCTGATTTCATTCACAAATCTAGAATCGATCCTGCAACCATGTGACTGTTAAATGTACAACTCGGCCACACGGACATGGCTGCCTTTATAAGCCATGCCTCTGCTCCACAAATACGCAGACATAAACTCATGCACATACATATGTCACAGAATGAGATTCTGTGATGTTCATGCCTTTCTCGAATATATTAACATCTTTTGCAGTGATGTGGTGCTAGCTATGGTACCGACGGTTATATATTGTTGTTCATTTCTTTTACCTAAAATGAAAAGAAAGTGTACAACTAACATCTCTCTCTCTCTCTCTCTCTCTCTCTCTCTCTCTCTCTCTCTCCTCTCTCTCTCTCTCTCTCTCTCATGTATGTGTGTGCGCGCGCTTATATGATTTTATACGCTTGTTTTATAAAAGCACATAAAGCACATAAAGTATATATATATATTATATATACATAACATACATATATAATATGTATATGTATATATATATATGTATATGTTATATATATATATAATAATATATATATATACATATATATATGTATGTATTATATATATATATATATATATTATATATATATATATATATATATATAATATATATATATATATATATATACATATATATATGTATGTATGTATTATATATATATATATATATATATATATATATATATATATATATATATATATAATATATATTATATATATATAATAATAAGGATATAATTTTTAAAACGATTATACCAATGGCCTAATGCATAGGTAAAAATATTTTTTTTTTTTAAAACATGATTATGAAATATATATTTCTTTCTTGCCCACAAGGGGCTAAACATAGAAAGGACAAACAAAGGGATTAAGTCGATTACATCGACCCCAGTGCGTAACTGGTGCTTATTTAATCGACCCCGAAAGGATGAAAGGCAAAGTTGACCTCGGCGTAATTTGAACTCTGAACGTAAGCGGCGGACGAAATACCTATTTCTTTACTACACACAAGGAGCTAAACACAGGGAGGACAAACAGGGACAGACAAACGGATTAAGTCGATTATATCGACCCCAGTGCGTAACTGGTACTTATTTAATCGACCCCGAAAGAATGAAAGGCAAAGTTAACCTCGGCGGAATTTGAACTCAGAACGTAGCGGCGGACGAAATACCGCAAAGCATTTCGCCCGACGTGCTAACGTTTCTGCCAGCTCGCCGCTCTATGATTATGAAATATAATGATAGTTAAGGACTATTGGATTATAGGTATTTGAAATCTACTTCTAGCGTAGGCTGCTGGTCATATCCAGTAGCCGTAATATTATTTTATAATTATGTTTTTAAGACATATATATATTATATAATATATATATATATATATTATATATATATACAAACGCATATATATATATATATAGAAACACACACAAAACACACATATACATACACTGTTGTATCTGGGGAGTCATTTTCTTTTTGTGCCTTATAATTTAACACACTAACCGGTAAAATTTACAATAAAAAATAGAAATAAGAAAAAAGTGGAAATTTTACTGGTGGGTTAAATAATAAGGCACAAAAAGAAAATGACTCTCCCCAGACACAACAGAAAATGCTTCAACACACGAACTCACATAAAGAATCTTGCAAAGCAAATCCGAAAACGCAATATATACATACGCATATATGAATACGTTTGTACATTTGATATTTTCTTTGAATACATCTGAGGTCTCTAACGGTCTTTGTTTATGAGCAGAATCGTTAGGGAGTTGGACAAAACTCTGCGCAGTATCTAGTTGCTGCTTTGTATGGTCTAAGTTCAAATCCCGCCAAAGCCGACTTCGTCTTTTATTCTTCTGGAGTCGGTAAAATCGTGAATCAGTCGAGTTTGATCTCAATATAACAGACTCCGCCCTCCTCCTCACCCCCCCCCCCAATGTACTTTAGTCAGAACTCCTCTTTGTTTTATCTTCTCTCTTTACATTTTTTTTTTGCCAATCCATTTTCTCTTTAGAATTTATCCCCCGCCACTCTTTCGTTTTGACATTTCAATCTCCGTCTCATAATTTTTCCCCTCACTCACAGGCATTGAAAACAAGGGAGGGCGATTCTAGAAATTTCCTATAACTCCTCTCTCTCTCTCTCTCTCTCTCTCTCTCTCTCTCTCTCTCTCTCTCTCTCTTTCTGCTTTTCTCTTCATTTCCCCATTCTGATTCTCAAACACACACACACACACTTGCATTTCTCTCTCTCTCTTTCCTTCCCTTTATCTCTCACCCCTTTTGTCTCTCCTCTTTCTTCTCCTCTCTCTCTTCCTCTCTCTCTTAACTTCCCCTTGTTCATCCCAATCTCACTCCGTCCCTCACACTCTCTCTCTCATTCTCATTTCACTTCAAATCAATCCTAGACATGCACAGTCCTTCCGCCCCGCCACTCCCATCTCACCCACCGTCGGTAAATACTTTCATTTAAACTTAGTGAAGCCTAAAGTTAAATTGAAAATTTGTCACGGTCTTTAATCCATAACAATGCCCAGTGGGAGAGCCACTGTATTGTTATTTCCCTCAAAAGGGGAGCGGGGCAAAGAATTAAGGGGCGGTGGAGACCCAGATGTGAATCATTAACTATTGTTGTTTACATGTTTCACAGAATACTTCAATGATTTATTTTCTCCTCATTACTGTGGTAAATTTTAATTAATTTAGTGCGCACTTAACTATTTGCTTTACATGCAGCAGGTTTCCCTGCGCATTCTTTATTTATTTATCTGTTTGCGGTGATTCTTTTAGGCAGTCACGCGCCTAAGTGTTCTTTCGGTAAAATTTGGCATGTTGACAGTTGATCGAAAACAGTTGATCGAAAACAGTTGATCGAAAACACTCGATCGGAAATAGGTTATCGGAATCAGCAGATCGAAATAGCAATCGCTGTAACACTGACTTGAATATCCAAGCAATCGATTTTTTTTTGCCATTTTTCTTTTCTATCGCTTGTTTCAGTCATGCGACTGCGGCCATGCTGGGGCACCGCTTTGAAGTGTCTAGTCGAACGAATCAATTCCAGTAACTATGAGTTTTGTTGTTGTTTTTTTTTTCATCTGGAACTTATTCTATTGGTGTTATTTGCTGAGCCGCTAAGTTACGGATACGGAAACGTTAACAAACCAAATTCGGTTGCCAAGCGAGGGTGCAACAAACAGACATACACACACACACATATATATATATATCTATATATCTATCTGCATACACATACACACACGGCGGACTTTCTCATAGTTTCCGCTTACCAAATTCCCTTTCAAGGCATCGTTAGTCGACCTGGGGCTTGTGCGTTGGGACTGAAACCGAAACCGCGTCGTTCGCAAAGCTGCTTTTTCAGTCATACAGCCATAACATACATGCGTTTTGTGTGTGTGCGTGTGGCGGTGGGTTTCGTGCGTGTGTGTAACGGACTTCCACAGTTCCTGTCCACCAAATTCCCTTTACAAGCATTTGTCAACCCATGGGTAAAGTGAAAGTCACTTACTTCAGGTATTACGCAGGGAGGATCGAAGCCAGAACCATATAGTTGTCAAAGAAACGTCTTAACCACACGTCTATTTTTTCCAACTCTTTTTATGCTAGAAGTCTCGACAACTCCACCCAGTATTGTGTACAAATCTTACTCGTATTGACGAAGTCTTTTCTTTAATGATGTTTGATAAACCAGATACGGGACCAACTGTGATCCTGATCAAACGCTAACCAGAATCAGCCTCGTTTCAAAGAAAAATATATCATTAATACATCAGTATATATTGGACAATAAAAATAATAGTGGTATTGCTAGAGTATTAATCGAATCTGGTTTTCCTTGCGTAACGCTTCTGTCTTTAAATCTTACAGAACATTAAGCTTGCTTTCATGTTCGGCCGGCATCGCCTACAGCATGCTAATGTTAAGACAATCTGTTACATCATTTTAGCTTCAAACAATCGCGTCTGGTGCTTAAGAAAGCAATGAAGTGTGCGCACGGATTTAAAATAACAATTTTTATATAGCAATACTGGGTCTTGGGTTTGTGGCGGAATGCCTTTTCTCAAAGACATTAAAGACGCTGTGCAGGTGCGTGGCCTAGTAGTTACAGCATTAAGCTCACGATGATAAGATCGCGGGTTCGATTTCTGGGCCGGATGGTGCGTTGTATATTAGAGCCGAGCACTTCGTTTTACGCTGCTTTTGTCTCGTTAGATGAAAATGAGAACCAGCCAAGATCTGGTGCAGCTGCACTTGTCTCCGGCTGTAACACCACTGGGGTCACACTGGGTCGAATGTGGAAGACTATCGTGAACCAGATACACGTGTATATCAGTGGGGATATGCATTATTGTGCAATGAAGTTTCGGTGTTAATGAAATGATTTGGACACTGAAAACAGACCTTAAAGGGAAGAAAACTTTAAACCCAATGAATTCAGAGGAAAGCAATTATCAGCCAAGTATATTAGACAAAGGTGGGTTATTTTAGAGTTTTTACCCAATTACATTTCCTTTCCCATTTGCACGGTGTTCGCCATAAGATTTAAAGCTTATAAAAAAATACCATTATTATTATTTAGAGTATTGTAAAATAGTGCCTCATTATTTAACACACTCACCGGTTCGATTTCCACTCATTTACTTTATTTTTTTCTAAAATGTTCGTTGCGTCTTGCAACCTTTTTTCAATAGTCATAATTATATATATATATATATATATATATATATAATACTTTATTTGTTCCACGTCCTCGCGTTGTTGTATTTTTTTTGTGTTTTCTTTTTGGATTAACTACATATATATATATATATATATATAATATATATATATTATATATATATATATATATATATATATTATATATATATATATATATAATAATATATATATATATATATATATATATATATATATATATATATATATTATATATATATATATATATATATATATATATATATATATATATATATATATACGCGTAGGAGTGGCTGTGTGGTAAGTAGCTGATTACCAACCACATGGTTCCGGGTTCAGTCCCACTGCATGGCACCTTGGGCAAGTGTCTTCTACTATAGCCCCGGGCTACCAAAGCCTTGTGAGAGGATTTGGTAGACGGAAACTGAGAAAGAAGCCTGTCGTATATATATATCTATATAATATATACTATATATATATATATATATATATATATATATATATATGTATGTATGTTGTTTGTATGTATGTGTGTATATGCTTGTGTGTCTGTGTTTGTCCCCCCAACATCGCTGATGCTGGTGTGTTTACGTCTCCGTAACTTAGCGGTTCGGCAAAAGAGACCGATAGAATAAGTACTAGGCTTACAAAGAATAAGTCCTGGACCCTATTTGCTCGACTACAGGCAGTGCTCCAGCATGGCCACAGTCAAATGACTGAAACAAATAAAAGAGTAAAAGAATATAGCAAGTGAGAATTTACAACGAAAACAAAACAAAGGACGAAGACGGGTTTGTAAACAACAAACCGGTGTATTAGTTTAACGCACGGGAAGTGAGAAAGTTTTTTACGTTTCGCCCCTACGCTTTTCGACTGAAAGGAACACAGAAATAAAAAAAGGGAAAAAAATAGAAAAAGGTTTAGTGGCTAGCGATCTATCATGGCGAATGCCGGACAGAGGTGACACACAGGAAAGCTAGGAATAAGGGGAGATAATAAAGTAGTGGTGATCCCAGCAAGCTTCTTTATAGTGTTTGTCTACGAAATTTCGGTCCCAAGACTTTGGTCGACCATAGGCTATAGCCTTAAGAATCTATAATAAAACACAGGTTAGCGATTGTATCAATATGCCTTGACAGTGACTGTAATGAAAACGGAACGTGGCAGAATTGTGTCTTCTTGAGTCCGGTGAATGATGTAATTCTTTACCCCACCAGTACGGAATGGTGAGATGTAGCAACACTGATAGTGAGATGTAGGAAGTGCGTACAGACGGGACATATTTTGGCTAGGACAGGTTTTCTCATACAGGAATCTGAAATCTCAGTAGAATTCTTAAGGTCATTGCTGGTGCATTATGAAAGATAATGATGGATTATCTCATCGCTTCGATGAAGGAGGATTTCAGCAAGACACGGCTTGGTAACTGTCTTGATCTACTGAACAACATGCACAATGAACTTTATTTTAGTAAGCATGGTTTATGCAGAGCCAATCCTACTCTCTCGTCCTTCAAATTTGTATTGGTTTGGTACAATAAGCGCCGTAAACCCAGTAGTTATCAGAGTGCAGAAGTTGTACGGAGATACTTTCTCTTAGAAGAGCAGCTAGAGAGCTGAAGGACCTCGTCCGTCATGCGTCCGTCGAGGTGTCTGTGCGTGACCTACTTTCGGATAATATACTGTAATTTGATACGAAACAACGAAGCGAACCAAGGGGTCTTTCAAGTTGACCTTAAAAAAGAAAGGATCGATGATGTCCAAGACATTTCAATAGCAGAAATAGTTCGAAAATGCAAGACACTTGATAAAGTCGTCCATGTTTTCGAATCAATATAGTCTTTACCAAACAACGGGCTGTTCTCATGTGAATGTTGTGATTAAACATAACCTGATTTTGATAACCAGGTCGATTGCGGCATAATCTGTCATCTGAAGGTCGAACATAAAAACGGAACAAAGACAAAAAACGAAAACAAACACGTTATGCTGCGTTGATTTGTTCCAAGTCTACAATATTTGGTCGTCAGTGGAACTAAAAACAAATGAGAGAAGAATGGAATTATTGAACTGCAGAGAAAAGTAGAGAATATTTGGTCACGGCTTTAACGCAAATATGTAATTAAGTCTGAGCTAAGATCAAAGAAAACACCTTTTTTAACCGACAGTAAAAGTGAGATTGCTTCCTTGCAACGGTTTCATAAATCTTTCATAGATTTCAGAGCTGAGTCTGGAGAGAGCGGAAAAGTAGTTTGCTTCAATGGACGTCGAAACAGCTTTTATTTTTTTTACTTTTTACTTGAACCAGGCTGGGCACCGCCTTCAAGGGGTTTAGTCGAAAAGATTTCCCCCAGTAATTATTTTTTCAGTCTAGTTCTTATTCTACCGGTCTTTTTTGCCGAACCGCTACGTTACAGGATGTAAACAAAACAACAAAAATACATATACACACATACACACATATATATGCGCACGCACAGACACACACATACACACACAAGCACACACACACACACACATATATATATATATATACATATACATACACATATACATATATACATAAATACATACATACATACATACATACATACATACATACATACATACATACATACATACATACATACATACATACATATATAGTGAGAGAGAGAGAGAGAGAGAGCAATAAGAAAATGGAAGGGATCAATAGGTGGTTCATCAACTTATATATATATATCAAAAGGATGTGCTATAACACTCTTCCACATCTACAAAAACAGCCATACCAACAATCCAACAAACCTCCATCATCAGCTGCCCCACAGATATCATTATGGTTTCGACACCCGGGCAGTAACCATTCAATCCGGTGGTGTCAACAGCACTAAAAGAAGTGCTGCTTGGGAACAAACATACCAAAAAGCAAAACACACAACTTTCAAACACATTTACCCCGTGTACAACCGTATCGGTAAATTCAATAAGTAAATCAATAACCAACTCCTAAATATGTAACTATATATATATGTGTGTGTGTGTGTGTATAATATATATATATATATATATATATATATATACACGACGGGTTTCTTTCAGTTTCTGACAACCAAATCCAATCACAAGGCTTTGGTCGGCCCGAAGCTATAGCATAAGACACTTGCTTGCCTAAGGGGCCACGCAGTGAGACCCAAGACCAAATGGATGGCAACCAAGCTTCTTACCCACGTAGCCATGGGAGAAAGATAGAGAGAGATGGTGGGGCAGGGGGGGGGCATTACTGTTGAATTCATTTTCATTAAAGAATTATAGCGGACAAATTGATTACCGCTCTGCATTGTGTATGTGTATAAATTACTAAATATACATATTTTTCTTTATCACTGAAGTTGCTCAGTCGCGTAAATGCTGACTCATAATTGTGTACACACCAACTGATATATATTACGAACACTCTATCTCTGTTTGACACACAGTAACAGAACAGCAACGAAGATATGTGTTTATTAACCGATAAATACGACTGTTTTATCTTTAATCTCTTCATATATTAGTAACTTCTATTATTGTTTTTCTTCTCGTCGTTGTTGTTGTATACCTCTTCACCACCCCCGCCAATCAGCTTCTTGTCTCTCTACGACTTTGCTTTAATGCAATGTTCTGGCATGCAATTATGTCAAAGTTTAAATTTAACCTTATCTGGGTTTTTTATTACGTTAACTGGATATGGAACAAACTTAAGTCGATATTTTTCCTAGAAATTTATGAGTACTTGATTGAGAACTAAATACTCTGTGGCGATATAAATAATGTGTCCTGGCCTCTGGAGTAGCAAGAGTGTGTTCCCCTGGGTCAGCCCTTCAGTTTGCACCGTCCACGACACACACACACATACCTAAGTCCTCCAAGTCTATATACAGGCTTATACTGCAGACCCAAATGTGTTGACCTCACAACAGCGTCGCCCATGATGGACTACTCTCTCACCTTGCCCCTCGCGCATCACCCTCTCGCATCGCCCTCAAGTATCTCCCCTCACCTCGCTCCCTTGCATTACCCCGTCACATCGCCTTCGCACCCACTAGCGCCATTCAACTCTCGACCCCTCATTCAGCAACACTTGTGATCCGTCTCGACCACGGTCGAACAATGATGAATGATGATGATCCTGGCCAAAGATGAGAGTATTGATAATATACTTTTCTACTCTAGGCACAGGGCCCGAAATTTGGGGGGAGGGGACCAGTCGATTAGATCGACCTCAGTACGCAACTGGTATTTAATTTATCGACCCCCGAAAGGATGAAAGGCAAATTCGAACTCGGCGAAATTTGAACTCAGAACGTAGCGGCAGACGAAATACCTATTTCTTTACTACCCACAAGGGTAGGACAAACAAGGATAGACAAACGGATTAAGTCGATTACATCCACCCCAGTGCGTAACTGGTACTTAATTTATCGACCCTGAAAGGATGAAAGGCAAAGTCGACTTCGGCGGAATTTGAACTCACAACATAACGGCAGACGAAATACGGCTACGCATTTCGCCCGACGTGCTAACGATTCTGCCAGCTCCTCGCCGCCGCCTCAGAGCAACGATAATATAAGAACATGAGGAGGCTTACACTACTCTCACCAGCAAAACTCCACTTTTTCTACCGATGAGCAACGAGCAGCACCCCGCCCTCCCCCCACAACGTCTACCCAAGCATTTATCTGTTCATGCTGATAGGTTATCTATAACAACTCTGACCCTGTCGCATAATTTGACTTCCTCTTTGTGGCCTAGAGGTTAGGGCATTGCGATCACGACTGCATCGTCATGGTTTCGATTCACAGGCAGGGACAGCTTTGCATTGTGCTCTTGAGCAAAACACTTCATTTCACGTTACTTGAGTCCAGTCTGGTGTGTATGAGAAACCTTGCAATGAAGTGGAGTCTCGTTCCGGGGAAAATGTTGCCATTTCCATTAATTGTAAACCATGGAAACCGAGCAACCAGGTAACCCGCTCCGTGGGTGCTGGACATTCAACCTCTTTTGTTGACAGCAGACTCTTGGTATTGAAGACAAATACACACACGCACACACACACGCACACACACACACATACATGCGTGCATATAGAGTGAGAGAAGAAGGGGGAGAGAAAGACTACAATTTATTAATTGAACGCGATTAACATAAACACGTTCCCTTATACACATAAAGAGAAATACACTCTACATAAACAGAGAGGAAGAGAGAGAGTGTGTGTGGAAGAGAGAGAGGGGGAGAGATAGAGTGTGGAAGAGGGAGAGAGAAGGAGAGAGAGACCATTAAAATGTCTGATGTTAAATAAGTCATCGTCAAAACAGCGATGCCAAAACGGCTGCGCCAGAACGTCTCATACCCTCCCCCGGAAACAAAGAGGCCAACAGCATGGTCAGTAACATGAGCATATCTTCAAGCAAAGGCTTAAGGTCACACGGGGACTGTCGCACATCTGTGGCCTGGCAGTTTATTTGCTCGCCAGCGCTTTGTATTGCTTCTTAAAGTGGTTTTGTTTAGTTTTAATATGAGTGAGTTACAAAGAACGGAATCGAGAGTTTTGGTTACATTAATGGTGGCTAAACTAGTACGATGGTGTAGCATAATCATTCCTAATACGGTCCAGCAGCTTCGGACCTGAATATGCTAATCGCTGTTGTGTTAGTCATAGGAGAATGGCTTCTCCTCTATACGACGCGTATACGTCCTCAATTCATTATTACAAATGATTCTGGGACATCCGATGTTTCGACATTGTTGCATCTCGTCAGTCAAAAGCAATCACGGACCAATGAATCTAACAAGAGCTGATGAGATGCTTTATAACTGCAGCGAGCAAACTGTTCGATGATTGAACCGATAACAGATCGTGTGATATGCACGATAAACAGCGCGATTCAAAACGACGACTTTTAATATTCATTTGTAACCCCAACAGATATCAGCATGAGGTGCTCCTCTTATTATTATCATTAATTGTTACTGATGTTGATAATTACTCAAATATTTTACGGTCCGTTTTGTAGTTTATATCAAATACAAATGTTTTTCAATTTTCTTTTATACCATGGAAGTTTTTTTTATATTTTTGTTTTGTTTTTGCTTTTATATTTTACACTTCCTTCTTTAGATGTTTGATACAAAGTTTTATTTCCGTTGTGTTTGGTTTTAATGAATTATATTTGAGGTTGTTTCTGTTTTTTCTGGCTTTTTTTTTCGTGAAGTTGCTTGTTTCCGGTTTAGTAAAAGGGTTTGTAATTTCTTTGTTGTCTGTTGAAATATGTATTTTTAGATGCGTCTATAATTAATTGGGTTGATTGTATGTACTGCACTGCCCATGACAAAGATTTTATTGAATCCTGGAAACTCTGATTCTGTTTCCTGGTGGAACGCGTTCCATTTTATTTCATTCTTTTTCAAGTTTTAAAACTGCTTTTTTCCTCTCGTCATTTATGCGTGTTGCGCTGATCACGTGTTGGGCGGTCGGCGGAAGTTTGGAGGTTGTTTGCCCGGTTGTTGTGGTGGCTAAGTGTAAAGTAAAATGCGATATCTGAGCAAGTGTAGTGGTAATTGTTATGTGTGTGTGTGTGTGTGTGTGTGTTGTGTGTGTGTGTGGTGTGTGTGTGTGTGTGTGTGTGTGTTTGTGTGTGTGTGTGTGTGTGGTGTGTGTGTGTGTGTGTGTGTGTGTGCGTGTGTTGCTGTGAATTGTTTAGGATATAGAGTGAGTCTAGTTGAGATGCTACTAGGTTACCTCCCCCGATTAAGATGTTTGTAGCCTTGATGTATAATCTGTACGTCAAGGCTAAGTTGGTGAGATCTGTTATATACACATACACACACACACACATACACACACATACACACACATATGTATGTATGTATGTATGTATGTATGTCATTCTGAATAATTTAATGTGGATATACTGTATAAAGCCAGAAAATTGTGGTATTAGTCTCACGAAAGCATCTTGTATAGTGCTAAAAAGCACAAAAATACTTAAGTAGCATGATTAGACGAATTTGTTTTCTACTGTTCCAAAGAAACGGTGATTGACAAATCGCTTCTGTCGCAAGCTGTTGGCGGCGGGCTGCGTTCCATTTCGTTATTAGCGACGGAAGCGGTGTTGATTCGTCTCAGCAAACGGTTGATATTTATTACTGATGACGCTGAAGGAAGCTGAAAACTAGATTTAGCAATCCCACAGCCGTTAACTTCACGCTTTTCGTCTGCCATTGATGTACCGCAATTTTCTAGCTTTCCACAGTATACCCACGTTAAGAAATATGTACAGAATTCTATTGAACTAATACCACTTCAGTCGCTAATAAGTAACGTGTGTACATACGACTGTGTTTCCTTTTGCTAGTTTTTTTTTTCATTGTGAATGACTATATTCCTTGTGTAGTGTCGTTTGTCATTAGTTTACGAATGTCCTTTGTGACATCTGTGTATAGAATACAGAATGAGATCACTTCTATTATGAAAGAGTCTGCGTTGTCTGATTTGAGCATAATTTGAAATGCTAGGTGTTCTCTTTTCAAGTAGTTGAATTATTAATACACGAATGTTTCGTGTGATTATAAAATCTTTTTATTCCATAAAGGTGATTTTAATACCGTTGATGCTGTACTGCAAAACGTTTAGCTTTTCTTTTGTATCATGCTTATAAAGTTTATTCTTATGGCAAGCGTTTGTTTGCTTAATGTATTCCGTGCTGACTTGCGTCGTTGATTATAGAGATAACAAGTGTCATTCGCTGTCAGTGTCATTGCAGTTGTTGTTGCTAGTGATTATGTTGTTGTTTTCCCAGTAAAGTTGTGTATTTTTCACGAGTGTTTTCATGTTCGGACATTACGAGAATATATCCGAAACGAGACAATTAGAGAGTAGAGCAAAGTGAACGACGTGGTCGTTCACTTTACGATTCTTCTGGGCCAGACATGTCGCGAGGCTCAGACAGCAGGTGAACCTGAGTCCTTGCCAATTGGTATCAAAAAGATTGAAAAAAGCCTTTTTAAGGCATCCACGGCGATGAGAGAACGATTTAGTAAAATAATTTCGGCCAAGATGGAAAGAAGGGCTTATTCAAGAAAGAATTGGATGTGCATTGTGACGAGCGATGTATAACGGGACTGCATTATCTATTGTATTCGTTCCTTTTTTATTTAATGACACTTGATGAATATTTGGCTGTTATTTCTGTTAGCTCAAACGACCACGTCGAGCCTCCCTCAGAAACGAAAGAATAAAATCACGTGACTCTAATATCTTTTGGCAATGGGACAAGGTCACAGATTCAGCGAGAGTGGTATAGTCAATTACGTTGACCTCTGGTAACTTTACCTCTGACCGCTGGTAACCAGGGCTGGTAGCTCCTGTTCCACAGCCATCTTGATGAAACGATTGCAGCCTCCGCAACCGTCCTGATGGCCTTCCCCTACTGGCCCCTGTGATGCCGAGCATGATGTATTCTCTGCCGACAGACTTGCCTGCAAACTCCTAGCATCTCAGAGTAATCTGGACCGTGGCACCCATACATATAATATCCAATAAGAAAAGACAACAACACAACAGTAACATACAAATAATAATAAACTCACGTTCGTATTTCTATATTTAATTCATAAGGCATTAAAATGCTCGCTCCACGGTAAAAAAGAAAAAAATAACAACTACACGGGTCCGTCTGTTGTCTGTGAACTTTACGACATGTTCGGCTCGGTGGAACTTGTGCTTTCGGCATTCTGCGATCAGGTCGTCCACCCAACTCCATTATCAAATTATTTCATCTTGCAATGAATATTTCTAGCACGGCTCTTTCCGCGGCCCTTTGCGTCGTGGCCAATCGGTGTTTTTTGTTTTGTTTTGTTTTGTTGGGTTTTTTTCCCCTCTGTGTAGTGTCACATGTCTCACTTGCGAATTAGAGCCCATGTAGGATGGTGTCAGTTTAGAGAGTGGCAGGTCGGGGTCTTGTCCAGTTTCGCTTCGTAGACAAAATAGATGCAGTCGGAAAAGGTAGCAGAAGAGGTGGAATGGAGGTGGGAAACGATGGCGTCGAGGAGGAGGAGGGAAAGAATTACGTCTTCTTGGGACACGCAGTGAATATGCGCCGAGACAAGGAATCACGCAGAGAATAAGGGCCGGATGGAGGGTGTTTAACTCTATAATTAAAAAAAAAAAGATGTTTTGGATATATGTCCGAAAAATAGAAAACAGAAATCCCTCGACTATCGCGGGTGTTACGTTCCAACCCCCCGCGATAGGTGAAAATCCGTGCAGTAGAAACAGTACTGTATAGTTTTTTATATTATTTTTGTAATTTGTATATATTTATTTTATTATAAATGCAAAACACCACCCCCCACTCGCCTCCCCAGTTCCGTT
>NC_043003.1:1446041-1451041 GCF_006345805.1 Octopus sinensis
GTACGACATCCAAATTGTCCCCATCTTGTTTAAAGGGATTCAGTTAATAAAACCCATATTTCTTTTGTACTCCCTCTTTTATATAAATGTCATTTTACTTGTAGCTACACCTTTTCTGTTTTAAAACCCATAAGAAATTATTTTTGAGTGGTTTTGTGGGGGGCTGGAAAGGATTAATTATATTTTAGTTAATTTCAATGGGGGGAAAATTGATTTCTAACAAATAAATCGCAAGACGAGCTCGGTCATGGAATGAATTAAACTCGTACTGCGAGGTATCACCGTATTTTATAGTAGTAGTAGTAGTAGTAGTAGTAGTAGTAGTAGTAGTAACTAGTAGTAGTAGTAGTAACTAGTAGTAGTAGTAGTAGTAGTAACTGATTAACAGTTTGAATCAAAGCGCAGCAACAGCAAATGTGACCCCCCCCCCCACTCACATCCCGGTTATAGCTCTTTTCTCTTTTACTTGTTTCAGTCATTTGACTGCGGCCATGCTGGAACACCACCTTTAGTCGAACAAATCGACCCCAGGACTTATTATTTGTAAGCCTAGTACTTATTCTATCGGGTCTCTTTTGCCGAACCACTAAGTTACGGGGACGTAAACACACCAGCATCGATTGTCAAGCGATGTTGGGGGGACAAACACAGACACGTAAACATATACACACACACACACACACACACATATATATATATATATATATATTATATATATATATATATATATATATATATATATATATATATATATATATATGTACATATATACGACGGGTTTCTTTCAGTTTCCGTCTACCAAATCCACTCACAAGGTTTTGGTCGGCCTGAGGCTATAGTAGAAGATACTTGCCCAAGGTGCCACGCAGTGGGACTGAACCCAGAACAATGTGGTTGGTAAGTAAGCTACTTACCACACATCCACTTTTTCAGAGGCCAACGAAGGCGCCTCAACATGGTTGGTTGCACGACCTGCACAAAAAATAACACGGTTGACCTGGGTAGGATTTGAACTCAGAACGTTCAAATCCTACCGGAACAAATACTCCAGAGCGTTTTTCTCCGGTGCTCTTGCGATTCTGCCAATTGACGCCCTTTCAATAAACAAAAAAATAATGGAAGCGTTTCCCCTTCATTTAATCTTTCTTAATGAAGTCATACAACAGAATACCGCAGAAAATTTTGCCGATTACGATTACATTTGTGTTGAATCTGATACACAAATGGTTGTTTTAATCTAAGAGGCACAGGTGTGGCTGTGCGAAAAGAAGGTTGCTTCCAAACCAGCGAGTTCCAGGTTCAGTCTCACTGCATGCTACCTATGGCAAGCGCCTTCTGCTATAGATTTGGGCCGATCAAAGCCTTGTGAGTGGATTTGATGGACGGAAACAGAAAGAATCCCTTCGTATATATTTATATTTATGTGTGTGTCCGTGTTGTCCCCCACCACCGATTCACAACCAGTGTTGGTGTGTTGATGTCACTGTAACTTAGCGGTTCGGCAAAAGGGTCCGATAAAATAAATACCAGACTTTGAAAAAGCAAGTACTGGGGCTAATTCTTTCGACTGAAATTCTTCGTGGCTGCAGTCTAATGACTGAAACCGGTAAAAGAATAAAAGAATAATATGGCGTCTGTTACACATAACGGGATTTTATTCAGCTCGGCAGCTACTCGCAACATCAGTGATAGTTTATTCGCTGTTTTTGTGCATATCATTGGAGAAAGATTTCGTCCAAGCATACTGGCAAGCTGTAAGTACACGCTATTGACGAGACTGACATGCGACCAACGTTCTCATTCAACACTTCTAGAACAAATTTCATCTCCCCAACCCGATACATTGTATTTTTAAACACGGCCACATCTACAAGAGATATCTCCGAACGAATACCGTAGCAAATTGCCTTTTGTGATGTATTTACATTAAGTATGATTGATAGATAAATGGTTGTCATTATGTTTGTTGCTTTTAATTAGGTGTTCTATTAACCATGAAGACATAATAGATATATAGGTGAGAGGATGGCTTTGTAGTTAAGAAGTTCGCTTTCCAGCCACGTGGTTTCAGTTCATTCAGTCTCGGCATTTTAGGTGTCTTACACTATACGCTCGGGAAAACTACGGTTTGTGAGGAAGCTGCGTAGAAGCCCATCATATATATAAGTATATATATATATATATATATATATATATATATATATATATATATATATAATATATATATATAACCAGCCGAAATCGCAAAGATAATCTGGAACTCGACTGAGGAAAGAAAACTTCAAATGACCCGTCTTTGTCTTCTTTGTATCGTCTATCTGAATGTTTTGTTGTCCCCTTTTTGTATCACCTGTCTGGATGTTTTGCGTTCTTGTCCCATTTTGTATTTTATATATATCATTAAGATTCCGTTGAATTAGGTACTTAAATTGAAGCACCTTGCTAGGTCGGTATAATCCGCACACTCAAACAATATCAATTGAATAGTGAATATCAAGACTCCGTGCAGGGGTGGTTGTACCTGATATTCCTGCCATGTGTGCAGACAACGCAACCCAGCCGAGTGAAGATATCTGCTCTTGGTAATTCAGACATGTTCTTTTTATGAAGGAACTTTCTATAGTATTTCCGAAGTGCAGATTGCAAGCTAGGTGAGTAAAATATAAATGAGTAACAAAGATGTACAGGTGTTAATGGATTGACACCTGTACTTTATAATTTATATATTTATATATATATATATATATATATATATATATATATATATATAATATATATATATATATTATACATATAAGCAATAATAAATCTCTGAGCGAGATATAAACAGTAGCAGCACCACATCGTGAAGCATATTTGCCACATAAATGTGGTTGATCCATAAGGGACGATGCTACTGTAGTTTCTAGCCCCAGGAAGCCATCTCCTCTAGCTAGCTATTGACACGCTGTATGTGCCCTATCAGTATTTGCAAAGGAAACCATCGTTCCCATCTTTAGGTGGCAAAAATATTCATTATATATATAATATATATATATATATATATATATATATTATATATATATATATATATGTGTGTGTGTGTGTGTGTGTGTGTGGTGTGTGTGTATGTATGTGTATATATAAAATTCAATTATATTTCAGTTGAAATGGGTTATTAAGTTGAGGTACCTTGTTTGGCCTGGGTACCGTGCATACTCAACAATATTAAGTGAATATCAGACTTTAATTGATTAATGCTCTCATTAATCAATTATATGTGTGTGCGTATGTCTGTATATGTGTATGTGTGCGTGCGTGTGCGTGCGTGTGTGTGCGTGTGTATGTGTGTGTGTGTGCGCGCGTTTATATGTTTTAGACTGTCCCCACACCGCTTGACAACCGGTTCGTTTACGTCTTCGTAACTTAGCGCTTCAGCGAAACAGACCGATAGAATATGTTCCAGACATTAAAAAAAGCAAAAATTCAAAGAAGTCCTGGTGTCGATTTCTTCGACTGCAACACTTCAAAGCGTTGCTCCAGCTTGGCCACAAGTGTTTCGATGAGTGAAACAAATAACAAAAATAATAATTCTTTTTTTCTGCTCCAGAAACGAGGCCCGAAATTTGGCCGGAGGGGGCCAATCGATTAGATCGATCCCAGTATGCAACTGGTACTTAATTTATCGACCACAAATGGCAAGGTCGACCTCGGCGGAATTTGAACTCAGGACGTAAAGACAGGTGAAATACAGTTAAGCATTTCGCCCGGCGTGCTAACGGTTCTGCCAGCTCGCCGCCTTTTGTAACAAAAATAATTATAATCGAAACGTCACACTTGGAGTTTTATATATAGTCGAGGTATCGTTGTTCGATCTTATGTTCAGCAGTCAGCTCTTACAATATCAACTAATGCTAGCAGAAGATAAATATACCGAAATTATCTCTCCTTATGTTTCCTTGTTATAAATATTTTTTATATCTTTTAGTATGAGAGCTTTATAATGTTATCAGTGAAGAGAGATCCCGGCGGGTATCGATAACAAAGGTTGACATATCAATGTGTGTGTGTGTGTGTGCGTGCGTGTGTGTACACACATATACATAGTAAATATACAAATACTTATATATGTATCTGTATATTTGTATGTGCATATATATATATGTGTGTGTGTGTGTGTATACACATATACGTGTATATACACTCATATACACATACATATATATATGCATATATGTGTGTATAAATATATATATATATGTACACACACACACAAACACGATCATACACATGCACATACACATACACACGCTCTCACTCACAAACATGAACACATGTATATATATATATATGCGTATATACGTACATGTATCTATATCTGTATAAGTACGTGTGTACGTATGTACATGTATATATATATATATATATATATATATATATATATATATATTAATTTGCACGTACGTATGTGTGTATAGAAACGCACGCACACACACACACACACACACAAGGCAACAATGTAAACAACAGAAAACAAGCACTTCTCCAAACGACGACAGTTGCGGGTTGAGAAGTCAAAAGGTTTCGTTGATACAAAAACTCTGATATTCAAATATTTCAGCAGGTGATAAAGTACCAGATATCAGTAAAGGTGATAACCAAGACTTACTCTGGTTGAAGAAGGTTTCTAAGAAGCCCTTTATTCCGTTTACAATGTTATTTATCGACAATAAATACGACAGTTTAAAGAGACGCGGTACACAGATACGAAGGCCTTCTCTTCCTTTTTCAACCTCATAGAATAAAGAATGCACTCATCGAACTGTGTTGGCGAGTCTGACTCCCAATGCAAAACTTAAAAAGGCTACCAACACTCGAGGATTAATTTATTTTCAGGGATCCTTTAGCCATAAATATGATCTTACAAATCACGGAATCTACAAAATGATTCAATAAAAGCATCCAGTTTCTCTTTATCTGTACTTTTTTCTGCTTTCTTTTCATTTTCTTTTAGTTATGAG
>NC_043003.1:1453541-1458541 GCF_006345805.1 Octopus sinensis
GCCGTTCTCCTTTACTGCTACTATTGAAAACTCCCTCACTTTTCAGTCATTCTCTTTCCATTTTCTGTGTCTGCATGTGTGTGTGTGTGTCTGTGCGCGCATGTGTGCGTGTGCGTTAATTTAAGCATGAATTGAATGGATACCAGTTCGAATTATAGTCATGACTAAATGAAATTTTTTTAAAGATAGAATTCACGGTAAATGATGTTTTCCCCACTAATACCAGAGAAGGAGGTCTACCACATGCACATAATTTGATTTGGCTGGAAATGAGATTCTTTCTAATCAAATTCTTTCCATCATAGCTGTAGAACTTCCAATCTAATGCCGGAAAGAAAGAGTTCTTCAGTATTGTTAAATGTCAGAGGTTCGTGGTCTCTGAAGTGTCCACAGCAAAAATCACCGTTGCATTGTCGACGTAAAATGTACCAATTTCCAAGATCTTTTATCAGAGACTCAAACAGAGTAGGTTAGATATGTGTGTGTGTGTATATGTATGTATGTATGTATGTATCCATGTATGTGTGTATGTATGTAAGTATGTATGTATGTATTTACGCATGTATGTATGTATGTATGTATGTATGTATGTATGTATGCATGCATGCATGCATGTATGTATATGTATGTATGTATGTATGTATGTATGTATGTATGTATGTATGTATGTATGTATAGCCTTTCCTCACTAGGTGTCTCTTGGTTTTTGATATCTCTGTTGTATTGGATACTGTGGCTGGCCATAGCCGAAAAAGCGAAAACGCTCAATGTTCTATGATGGAATGAAATCATATGTCCGCGTGGGTGGTAACGCACTGGCCACCTACTGCAAGAGGTGCCCATCTTTGCCACATCTTTGAGTGTGCAAAAGAGTGTAGGTGTTCAGCAGGACAGAAAAGCTACATCCATGTTGTTTTAAGAGATCAAGCAATATCTTTGCTCGAAATTGAGTTGCAGCCATCATGTATGTATGTATGTATGTATGTATGTATGTATGTATGTATGTATGTATGTATGTATGTATGTATGTATGTATTTACGCAAGTATGTATGTATGTATTTACGTATGTATGTATGTATGTGTATGTATGTATGTATGTATGTATGTTTGTATGTGTGTGTGTATGTATGTATGTATGTATGCATGCATGTATGCATGTCTATGTTTATATGTGTGTATATGTGAAAAGAGTTGTAATTTGTTTAAATCACGACTGAATATAAAAACCAGTGCTTTAAGAAATAGTTTTCCCAATGCAGTGGAATAAAGATGAAATATATAAAGCTAACAGAGACATGTTTACCTTAAATCATTTAATAATCCGATGTTTCGTGCTAATACGACCTTTTCCATTGAGTGAGGGAAATAGAAGAATACGTCTAACTTCGCCAGAATTTCAAGTATATATTACATAACACTATAGTTGCGTGTGTGTGTGCATATCATATCACACATGGGTGTGTGCACACGCATACACACACACACACATACACACACACACACACACACATACACACACACATGTCCCCCAGATTGCATCTGGTGGCGAGGCTCCAGTGCGGGAGTTCTGAAGTTGTATGGAACGTGGAGTAATTCCTTAATTACCATTACTTCCGAAACGGTAGTATCTCTAAGGGTCCCGTCTATGGACTAAAAAGATTTCCCAGGAGTAGAGGAGGCTCACATCCTTTTTGGCAAATCCGTGGTAAAGGCAGCTCTTTTAGGAGAATGATAGTTTGACATATAACTTACAGTCAAGACATCAGGTTGGGTAAAAAGTAAATCTTTGAACCATAAAAATACCAAATTTTTGCAGAGTTTTGAATTTTTAAAACATTTTTTTCCTTTTGCAATTGTCTGATAATACAGACATAGACTTGCCCAAATGCATCAATAAATTAACATTGATATTTTTTTTCACCGTTGTTACAATCATCTGAAATGGAACTGTCAAAGTGCGATATTCAAACAATTTTGCTATTCAACATCAAAAAAGGACGTAAAGCAGCTGAAACTGGTCGCAGTACCAACGAAACGTTTTGGTTGGGAAATGACCAGTGAGTGGTCAGCTCGAAAATGGTTTAAACGATTTCGCAGTGGAGACCTGAGCCTTGAAGATCGTGAGCGGAGTGGATGCCCATCTGTTATCAATGACGGTCAATTAAAGACCGCCATTGAGAAAGATCCGCGTAAAACCACTCGAGGACTGGTAAAAGAACTTCAAGTTAGCCAGAAAGCTGCCTGCAACCATTTGCATGGGATCGGAAAAAGAAAAAAGCTCGACAAATGGGTACCACTCGATTTGAATAAAAATCAGAAAATGCGCAGATATGAAATTTGCTCGTCGCTTCTTCTCCGTAACCGGACCGATCCATTTCTCGACCGTATTGTAAATTGCGATGAAAAGTGGATTCTGTACAATAATAAAAAGCGTTCTTCGCATTGGTTGGACCAAAATGAAGCACCGAAAGCCTTTCCTAAACCAGAGCTCTTCAAAAGATTATGGTGACTGTTTGGTGGTGTCCTGCTGGACTCATCCACTATAACTACATAAAACCCGGAAAAACCATAACTACATAAACATATTCCCATGAAATTGCCAAAATGAATGAAACACTGTTAATCCTCTGTCCCAAACTGGTCAACAGAAGAGGGCCAGTCATTCTTCATGACAATGCTCGACCACACGTTTCACTTATGATGCTCCAGAAGTTGAGGGAACTTGGCTACGAAGTTCTTCCCTGCCCAGCCTATTCTGCAGACCTTTCTCCTACCGACTACCACTTTTTGAAGCACCTTGGTGGTTTTCTGCAAGAGAAGGAGTTCAGAAATCAAACCGATGCTGCAAGCGCGTTCAAAGAGTCCATCAGTTCCAGAACTCCAGATTTTTATGTTACCGGAATAAACAAACTTATAACTCGTTGGCAAAAATGTGTTGATTGTAATGCTACTTACTTTAACTGTTGAAATATATTGTAATGAATTTCATGTTTGAAAACGTTGCTTACTTTTTACTCAGCCTGATAGAACCAGTCGCCTTGCAATGCTGGTCACTGGGAACAATGATGGCGACTGAAAGAGTAACAAAATTATTGTGCAAGCTTTTGTCACTTTAATCCAATGACTCACAGGTATCTCACTGTCGTTTCTTGATCCGTTTGTATTTTATAAATTCCTATAACGACAGATAGAAGTTAACCACGGCAGAATTTGAACTCAGAGTGTCGAGCATTGGAACAAATCCGGCAAGAGATTCTATCCAACACCCTTAACACATTCACAATTCGCTACCTTAATTGTAATTTGTCAACTATCAAAATTTTATTTAGTTTCCAAGATTCCATTCTCGTTATTTACATTTCAAATCTTCGAGAAAGTAAAGAAGCTTCTGCGAGGCCCATTGATTTACAAGAAACAATAGCTAAATCTCCCTCAAAATATTTCCTACAGAAAGAAACACTAGAAGAATACCATTCTACATACCCATAACGCAGTAGAATTGTCTTGTATTCTGTATTTACCAATGCCACTATCAGCTAAATTGAATGAAAGCTTCAAATAAAGCCAGAAACAGTTTTCACGCTTCGGAAGTTAATCACCAGCCATTTTGATGTCAGGCGCTTTTTTTTTTTTTTACAAATCCTAAAGCCATTTTTATTTATTTATTCATTTTTAAATCTATTTATTTATTCCTTCATTTCGTGGAGGATCGTCGTCCACTGGTTTACATATATTACACGCAACTAGCGATGAATACGTCCAAGGTAAAAAAAAAAAAAGAAAAGAGATGTTGTTGGTATTTGAATTCAGAAAGAATGAGATTAAATGCTGCTAGACATTTACTTTGACACTCTACCGTTTCCATTAATATCCATTTTTTTTTCTTTTTCTTGAGTCCTGAGACATTTAAGGCCGGTTACCTGGTTTCCATGGTGCATAAGTGCCGAGATTATAACATTACACCTGAATGGGACGCCGGTCCGTTGCAGGATTCAATTTTTGAGGGGAGGGGGACAAGTCGATGACACCGACTCCAGTACCTAACTGGTACCTTATTTTATTGATCCTTAAGGGACGAAAAGCAAGGTTGACCTCTGTGGGATTCGAGCTCTGATCATAAAGATCCGGAGGAAATGCCGCCAACCAATTTGTTTAACGTCCTGGCGATTCTACCAGGTCGCTGCATTATTAACTTATATTTCAAGTTTGTAGCGCTCAGTCAATATTAAACATCAATATGAATACTTTTAAAAACAAAAGTTTTTGTGTTGTTTTTTTTTATGTTAGAGTTTGAAAATCTTGCTTTTAACAATTAATATCTCGCGAGGAGGTCCCCGGGAGAGCGATTTTACAAAGGGAGGTAATTATCTCCTCACATTGAGATAGGATTGGAAATTTGAATCTGAAAGCAAGGAACATGAAGAGTAAACATGTGTGTGTGTGCGTCATGCCTACTAAATTTATTACTATTATTATTATTATTATTATTATTATCATTATTATTATTATTATTATTATTATTATTATTATTATCATTATTATTATTATTATCATTATTATTATTATTATTATTATTATTATCATTTATTATTATTATTATTATTATTCATTATTATTATTATTATTATTATTATTATTATCATTATTATTATTATCATTATTATTATTATTATATCATTTATTATTATTCATTATATTATTATTATTATTATTAATTATTATATTATATATTATCATTATTATATTATTATCATTATTATTATTATATTATTATTATTATTATTATCATTATTATTATTATTATTATATTATTATTATTATTATTATTATTATCATTATATTATTATATTATTATTATTATTATTCATTATTATTATTATATCATTATTATTATTATTATTATTATTATTATTATTATTATTATTATTATTATTATTATTATTATTATCATTATTATTATTATTATTATATCATTATTATTATCATTATTATTATTATT
>NC_043003.1:1463541-1478541 GCF_006345805.1 Octopus sinensis
ATATATACATAAACATATATACGACGGGCTTCTTTCAGTTTCCGTCTACCAAATCCACTCGCAAGGCTTTGGTCAGCCTGAGGCTATAAAAGACACTTGCCCAAGGTGCCACGCAGTGGGACTGAACCCGGAACCATGTGGTTGGTAAGCAAGCTACTTACCACACAGCCACTCCAGGTTTGGGATCTGGCCCGAACATTCACCTAAAACTTTATTTTTGTTGCCGTGTCAAAGAACAATGCCCTTGTCCTTATATCGACCCCGGCGCTCAATTGGTACTTATTTTATCGATCTTGAGTAGATGAAAGGCAAAGTCGACCTCGGCAGGGTTCGAACTCAGAACGTAAAGACGGACGAAATGCTATTTAGCATTTTTCCCGGCGTACTGACGATTCTTCTAGCTCACCGCCTTCATAAATATAGAACGTATTTCTTTATTACCCACATGGGGCTAAACACAGAGGGGACAAACAAGGACAGACATAGGTATTAAGTCGTGATCATCGACCCCAGTGCGTAACTGTACTTAATTAATCGACCCGAAGGATAAAGAAAAAGTCGACCTCGGCGGAATTTGAACTCAATCAAACGTAACGCAGAGAAATACGGCTACGCAATTCGTCCGACGTGCTAACGTTTCTGCCAGCTCGCTATAACGAAGACCATCGGGGTATGTTGGAAGGATGCTTGAGGGCCGCATGTGGCCCTGTGAGCTGCTGTTGAGAACCGCTGTTTTAGACAGAAACCTCGTCCAACAATGAATGTTCAGAGAACCATCATGCACTTTCACAGACATCTTTGAGGACAGGCATAAAAACCAAACCAATATGAATCACAATTTATTACCAGTTGCTCTTTTATTTATTCTGCTTATTTCTTTAATTGGCAGTAATTACTGCATGTTAATCATTGTTAATTATTGTTAATCTTTTGAGGGGGGGTCTTTTCAGGAAAGAATTAATGATAAATTATTCCCTAACTACACACAAACGGTTCAATTATAGGCACATTACCCTACTGTAGTTCTATATTAATATTTCTAGAATTATGAAGGCGGTTGGCTCAAAGAATCCTCAGCAGGCCGGGGAAAATGCTTAGCACCATTTCGTCCGTCTTTACACTCTGAGTTCGAACCCTGCCCAGGTCGACTTTGCCTTTCATCTTCTCAAGATCGATAAAATAAGTGCCAATTGAGCACCGAGGTCGATATAATAGACTTGACCCCACCTCAATAATTGCTGACCTTGTGCCAAAAATTGAAATTAATAATTCTAGAATTATGCACGCAGCGAGAGATGGCAGAATCCTCAGCACGCCAAGCAAAATGCTTAGCAGCATTTCGTCCGTCTTTACATTCTGAGTTCGAACCCTGCCCAGGTCGACTTTGCCTTTCATCCTTTCAGGATGGTGAGCTTGCGAAATGGTTAACACACCGGACAGCATGGTCGGCGGCGTTTCTCCTGGTTTAACGTTCTGAGCTCAAATTCTATAGGGATCGACTTCAGCTTTCATTCTTTCGGGATCGATAAAATAAGAACCGCACAAGTACTGGGACGGTGTGATCGACAGTCCCCCCCCCCCGCCCGTCCCACAACATTTCAGGCCTTTCAAGAAGAAAGAATTATTAGAAAGTCTCCTCATTGACAGAATTGGGAAAGCGACGGGGAAAGATAGCTTTGCAGTATCTGTTCAGGGGCCTAACGTTCTGAGTTCAAATCCCGCCGAGGTCAACTTTGCCTGTCATCCTTTCTCTTCGATGAAATAAAGTACCAGTAAATTACTGGGGTCGTTTACTCCCTAACTCCATCCTCCTAAAGCAAATTGCTGGCCTAGTGCCGAAGTTAGAAGAACTATTATTAACATTAAGTAATAGTATAGTAGTAGTAGTAGTAGTAGTAGTAGTAGTAAGTAGTAGTAGTAGTAGTAAGATGTTGTTGTTTATCATTACAGTTGAGGGTCACATGACGAGCTGGCAGAATCGTTACCTCGCGAAACAAAATTCTTTGCTGCATTTCGTGCGTCTTTATGTTCTGAGTTCAAATTCCACCGAGGTCGACTTAGCCTTTCGTCGTTTCGTAGTCGATAAAATAAGTACCAGTGATGCACTGGGGTTGATGTAATCGACTATCCCCTCCCCTGAAATTGCTGGCCTTGTGCCAAAATTTGAAACCATTATTACAGCAGAGGGTAAGGCGACGAGCTGATAGAGTCATTAGCACACCGGACGAAATGCTTGGCGGCATTTCGTCCGTCTTTACGTTCTAACTTCAAAATCCACCGAGGTCTGCTTTGCCTTTCATCCTTTCAGGATGGTGAGCTTGCGAAATGGTAACACACCGGACAGCATGGTCGGCGGCGTTTCTCTGGTTTAACGTTCTGAGCTCAAATTCTATAGGGATCGACTTCAGCTTTCATTCTTCGGGATCGATAAAATAAGAACCGCACAAGTACTGGGACGGTGTGATCGACAGTCCCCCCCCCCCGCCGTCCCACAACATTTCAGGCCTTTCAAGAAGAAAGAATTATTAGAAAGTCTCCTCATTGACAGAATTGGGAAAGCGACGGGGAAAGATAGCTTTGCAGTATCTGTTCAGGGGCCTAACGTTCTGAGTTCAAATCCCGCCGAGGTCAACTTTGCCTGTCATCCTTTCTCGGTCGATGAAATAAAGTACCAGTAAATTACTGGGGTCGGTTTACTCGCCTAACTCCATCCTCCTAAAGCAAATTGCTGGCCTAGTGCCGAAGTTAGAAAGAACTATTATTAACATTAGTAATAGTAGTAGTAGTATAGTAGTAGTAGTAGTAGTAGTAGTAGTAGTAGTAGTAGTAGTAGATGTTGTTGTTTATCATTACAGTTGAGGGTCACATGACGAGCTGGCAGAATCGTTACCTCGCGAAACAAAATTCTTTGCTGCATTTCGTGCGTCTTTATGTTCTGAGTTCAAATTCCACCGAGGTCGACTTAGCCTTTCGTCGTTTCGTAGTCGATTAAAATAAGTACCAGTGATGCACTGGGGTGATGTAATCGACTCCCCTCCCCTGAAATTGCTGGCCTGTGCCAAAATTTGAACCATTATTACAGCAGAGGGTAAGGCGACGAGCTGATAGAGTCATTAGCACACCGGACGAAATGCTTGGCGGCATTTCGTCCGTCTTTACGTTCTAACTTCAAAATCCACCGAGGTCTGCTTTGCCTTTCATCCATTTTGGGTTCGCTAAAATAAGTACCCGACTGGGGTCAATGCAATCGATTATCCCTTTTCGAGGTTTGTGCCTATAGCAGAAAGGATTAATAGAACGGAGGCGAGGCGGCGAGGCGGCGAGCTGGCAGAATCAGTAACACGTCAGAGAAAATGCTTAGCGGCATTTCTTCCGTCTTTACGTTCTGAGTTCAAATTCCGCCGATGTCGACTCTGCTTCTATCTTTCCCAGATCGATAAAATAAATTACCGTTTGAACACTAGGATCGATATAATAACCCTTTACCAAAATTCCACTTCTTGTGTCTACAGTAGAAAGAATTATTACAAAAGTGGGGAAGAGATCGATAAACCCCAATACCAGTGATGTACGTGTTTATCTAATCCATTATACGCTTTCACCTAAAATTAATGGTTTTGCTCGCCAATATTAGAAATAAACAATTAATGGAATCAGATGAGAAAATACAGAGATTCGACTTTAAGAATTAAAGAATGTCTCTTGGCATCAAGGCGTGTATCTTTGCGTTCACTAATTGAATTCCCACTTACTGTGTCGATAAAATAGATTTGAAATTTCTACGATTCCCAACCCCGACTTTGTAATCTTCTTCATCTCTCTCTGTTTTTCCATTATGTATGTTCATATACACATATACATATACATAAAATATAAAATATATATATATATATATATGTGTGTGTGTGTGTGTATGTATTATATTATATACAAAATGTATGTAGCTGTATACATATATATAGATATAAAAAACATCTATATATCATATAATATATATCTATAATATATATATATATATCTATATATATCTATATATATATATATAATATATATATATATATATATATACATATATAATATATATATATATTATATATACATACATATATATGTATACAGACATACATACATATATGTGTGTGTATGTATATATACATAGAGACATATATATGTATACATATATATAATATATACACGCATACATACATGCGTGCGTGTGCGTGCGTGGTGTGTGTGTGTGTGTGTGTGTGTGTACAGAAAGCATCTTCCTGTCTCTTCGGTTTCTTCCATAGAAACGATGCCTGCGTCTTTCAACAATATAGCTTTGGTTTGATCACGCGTTGATTACCATCTTGTTGTCGGGTTCGTCGGCAGAATAGTGTTACGTCATTTAATTCTTTTGATTCGCAAGAGATGATAGCCAGAAGAGAGATTTCGATAAAATAGCTTTCTTTAAACGAACATTATTTCTATTTTGTTGTTTACTCCACAACGACACAAAGTCGAAATTCCAGTCTTGGAAGAATCAAACGCCATACCGGTATTAATAGATGAATTCAGAAAGAACCAGTACCAAGAAATATTTTGATAACTTCACAAATTTTCCTCCTATTTTATATATGTTTTCTTTTATTTTCTGATTTCTAGATTCTGCTAAAGAGACCCATACGGTTCCGGAGACAGATAAATCAACTACAATACACGGCCTTCTGTTACCTGAAAAGATTGCGACAGCAGCAAACGATTCTACGCTGGCGTTGCAAGACACGGTAAGAAAAGAGTAGATGATCGCCGCCGCCATTCGCCTCACCCTCCTCATACGCAACTCCTGCTTTTCTTTTCCTCATCCAGGCAACACCATATTTATCTCCCTTTAGTTCATCCTCTCTTCACTGTACCATCATTTCTATTCTGCTGCGTTGCACTGTTAGACATCTACTCCCTGACTTACTCCTGGCCCCTCTACCTCACTCATTCCTACCTACCTTGTAGATTAAAGGTCTATTCTGACATCTCGCCACCCCTATTTCTATCGTTCTCCACTTCCAACCGATCGTTCCCACCCTCTCTTCTAAAATGTGAGTAGTCGTATAGCTCCTCTGCAGCAAAAAAAAAACATGTTCTGCCCCGGCCTTTTTCTGTCCTAATTTACTCCCTTCTGCTCCTCATCTTCTGTTTAGGAGTCGCCCCCGTTTAGGGTTCGTTGTCCCGTAAGCTGCATGGCGTTCTCACCGAGCGCTGGTGGCACGGAAATGCGCACAGTTCTTGTTGTAAAGTGGTTACCATTAGGAAAAGCATCCGGCCATAGAAGCTATGCCAAAACATACTGGAGAACAATGAACTCCTTGGGCCCACCGGCTCCTGTCAAACAGTCCAGCCCATTCCAGCATGGAACACAGATGTTTAAATGATGATGATGATGATGATGATGATGATGATGATGATATATAGGTGTGGGTGTGTGTGTATGCCCGCGCGCGTGTGTGAAGCTAACTATTTCATCTAACGTTGCTCAGTTCCTTCCTAAGTGGTGTGACCAATCAAGTATTCATAATTCGTAATGGTCTCTCATAAGCGTTCCTGAAATATTGACGAAAAATAGAAAAATCAAATATATGTTACTATTTCAATGAAGACGAGTAGGTTATGAAAAATCGCTGAATGCCGTTTTTTTTACCGTCTGGAATATATCACATAACCAGAAACGCGGGCAGTAATGGAGTGATATATATATATATATATATATATTATATATATTATATATATATATATATATATATATATATATTATATATATATATCTATATATATATATACATATATATAAATAAACCACACATATTTACACACACACACACATAATATATACTGATGACTTGCATGTTTATTCTTAAAATGTTCCGGCAGATTCGAACGCGAATATGCTATTCACTTTTGAGTTTCGTCATTGGTGAACAGCTCCTGCTTTCATTCATACAAACATTACACACTAGATTAGTAAGGCTACTTTAAGACATCCGGTATTTCGACATCGTCGTGTCTCGTCGATCAAAGCACTCTGAACTAATGAATCTAACCAGAGTGTGGGTCTCTTGTTAATGACTTCAACAAATAAATTGTTTGCTGAGGCAATCTGGTATTTACCAGCCAATAATAAGTCGCCATGTTCACGATGAACAACGAAAATCAAAATGATGACTTTAATATCTATCCTTAATACGTGAATATGTTGTTCGCTGTTGAGTTTCGTCATTGGAGAACAACTTCTCCTTTGCGACGAAGGTATGTTAATATTACACTCGACTTTGAGACACCCGGTGTTTCAACATCATTGTGTCTACTCAGTCAAAGACACCCAGAACTGATGGTTATGAGCACAATGGTTATCACACAACAATTTTATTCTATTTTTCTCAAGTCCAAAAGGACGGCTAACTTTCCTACTAACGTTATTTCACACAACACATCTTATTGCTGTCGCCATGTCGGAACATATTCCATGCCTGCGAATATCTCTCTGAGTCGTTTTGAATGTTTTTATGTTATTGTCTTTGTTTGTGTCTTTTGTCATAGATTTTTCCTATTCTCCTTAGAATTCCTCTTGATTTACCATTCTGTCCTCTTATTGCCTTCTTCTTGTACTTCTTACATTTTTTCTGTTCTTGCTCGTCTGCTACGTCCGCTCACTTCTACCCCAGTTGCTTCTCTTGCTGACACCACCAAACTGAACAATATTCTCAGCAGGGGTCGAAACTGAGATGATATTTGATCAATAATAGATGAGGGATTGAGCTTGTCTGAATCGGTTGTGTGAAAGTGGGGAGTGTGTGTGTGTGTGTGTGTTGTGTGTGTGTGTGTGTGTGTGTGTGTGTGTGTGTGCTTGTGTGCTTTTTCTGTTTTACAGTTAATTCCTTCGTCGTCCTCCCGTGCCTCGTTTTCATTGTATATATATATATATATATATTTATTTGACTATGTTTGCCCGAACGTGTATCATTATTATTATTATTATTATTATTATTATTGCAATCATTCTTTTTATATAATAATTTTTCTTTTATTTCACAGGAACCGAATCATTTCAACTCAACCGGTGTGGTACTGGGCTCAGTCTTCACCATAATAGCCCTCATCATCGTCTTTTTGGTCATCTTACACCTGTGTGGAAAGAAAAGAAACACGAAAGATATGCGGGTTAGTACCGGATGTTTGATGCGCTCGCTCTCCGCCTTGTCTAATCATGGCAGCCGATTGTATCACCGCAGTAATAATCGGCGACCGCCGCCTGTCGCTGCCAATAACGACAGCGTTACTTACATGCCAACGCCCAACTCCAATGCAGAAGCTGGCCCTGACGAGTTGTAAAAGAGTAGAGAGCATGTCTCGCCCGGAGGAATCTGGAAGTTTTTCGTCATTTTTTTAGCGCTATGTATTTGTGTGTATGCGCGCATACATGTGTGTGTGTGTGTGTGTGTTGCAAATGCGTACGTGCATATACAGATACGTATACATGTGTATATATATCTTCACGTATATATATATATATATGAAAGCATGTAATTATGTATGTGTATATGCATACATATGTACATATATAAGCATAGATAGGTGTATTTATATATATATGTGCATATATCTATATGTACATACGCGCCTATGAATATATATATATGTGCGTGCGCGTGTGTGTAATGTAATCTTATATCTTCATATATGTTTAAATTTATGTAAATATATGTGTGTGTATGCATATATATACATCTATATGTATGTCTATATATGCTTATATATATATATTCATATATGTATATGAATATATACGCATATATGTCTATACATGTGTGTATGTACATATATGTGAATATACATATATATATATATATATATGCATACATATATACTTATATCTATGTATGCATATGTACACACATACACATATATATAGTGCGTATGTATTGTATATATATATATATATATATATATATATATACAGCATGTATCATATATTCATATATATGTCTATATGTATGTGTATACATACATGCACATTCCTTTCTTCGCTTACAACGCATTTACATTTACTCACACGTCACACGCATACACACACACATACACACACACATACACACACGCATACACACACGCATACACACACACATACACACACACGCACATATCGGCGCACAAATACAGCCACACACGCACACACACTCACATGTACCTGCGCGCACACACACACACACGCACGCACACACACACACATACACATTCATGTACATGTTTACATCCATCATGTCAATGAAAAAATTGCCTGAAATTCCGGAATTTTCTCGGTGAGCTGCTTTCCACTTTATTTTGAAGAACCAGGTTCTATTTGCCCCATAATTCTTTTATCCACCTTAATCCATATAGATCTGAGATTGCATGATCAATGTCAATCGATCAGTTCATCAATCAATCATTATTCATCTCGCACAAATGTTCTATAGCCTGACCAGTTATGTTTTTTACAAATCGTCTGCGTCTACAGAGAAGTAGACTGTTGGATCAGATTAGAAACCGGCTTTTTTCTCTGTTGTCAAGAAGGCTAGAAATAAAACCAAATAATAGCAAACATACAGAAATGCATTCATAAATACATTAATACATACATATATACATGCATATATACATATATACACACAGCCATGCATATATAGATAAATACAAACATTAGAAGTTTAGAAGTTGGGTATATATGCGCATGTCTAGCCATGCAGTTATATGCATGAGAATACATATAAATTTTCACATGCACCGACTCCAAATCCTGCACACATACACACAAACACACACGGATACCCTGTTGATGTAATTGCAATTCCACTGAGGGAGCCTTGGATCTAGGTTAGAAACCGGCTCTTTCTCTATTGGCAAAAAATCTTAAAATAAAACTGAATAGCATACATACATACATACATACATGCATACATACATACATACATACAAACAGGCAGACAGACAGACAGAAAGGAGAAAGCTGATTCGAAGTTTACTGATCCAATCCATCACTGGAACTGTAAAAATCTGTAAAACTTTCCAGAAGTTTAGCATTTAAATATATATGAGCATGTCTAGATATGTGAGTATATGCATGAGAATACATACATAAAACATACAAATCTGCACATACATATATACATACATACACACACACATACATACATACATACATACATACACATACATACATACATACATACATACACACACACACACACACATACATACATACATACATACATACATACATACATACATACATACATACATACATACATACGTACGTACGTACGTACGTACACACATATATACATACATACATACATGCATACATACATACATACATACATACATACGTACGTACGTACGTACGTACGTACACATACATACATACATACATGCATGCATACATACATACATACATACATACACACAGACATACATACATACATACATACATACATACATACATACATGATAGCGCATTTACTATAGGTAGAGAAGAGGGGGGTCAGGATAGATGTCGCAAACGATCAAGAGAGAGAGAGAGAGAGAGAAGGGATGACGTTTTTACTGAGACAGGGGCAGAGTAGAATAAAATAGAATAAAAGATTCTGCTTGAAAGAAATGCAGGAGAAAGAATTGAGAAATTTTAGGAAATTTGGAAATTTGATAAATAAAAAAAAGTCGAAGAAAAATATTTTGAAAAGCAAGCGTGAAACAGAAACAAAGGCAAAGGGAAAAAATAGGGAGACTCACAACATTCGTTTGTGTTTGGGAGGTAGCAAAAGGACCGGACGTAGATGAGGAATGGTATTCCACTTAGAAAAACCGTCGAAAATCAAAGTTTGAGAATGTTAGTTTTGATAGATACCCTTTGTGTATCAATAATGATTTATCGAATATCGTACTTAGGAGCAACAATAGCTCATGGAAACAAAAGGTTATGCTTTTTTTGTCAGAACTAGGTAATACACCGTTGCTATTCCACTTTGTTCGTTGAGGTCGATTTTGCCTTTTCATGGTTCATAAAATAAGTACCAACTGGGGCCGATGTAATCGACTTACCCACTATCCCGAAATTGCTGGCCTTGTGTCAAAAATAGAAATCAATATGGCACTTCGATTTTTTTAAGGCGACAAACTGGCAGACTCGTTACCGCGCCGGACGAAATGCTTAGCGGCATTCCGTCCGTCTTTACGTTCTCAGTTCAAACTCCGACGAGGTCGACTTTGCCTTTCATCCTTCCAGGGTCGACAAAATAAGTACCAGTTGAACATTGGGGTCGAAGTGATTGATTTACCCGCTTCCTCCATATTACTCGCCTTCTGCTTAGATTTGAAACCAATATTACAGTTTGTTTCTTTCCTTCTCTCCCTTTACTTTTTTCTCTTTTTCTCCCCCCGCTGCATCCCTCTCTCTCCCTTTTTCTCTCCCCCTCTCGCTTCTCTCCACCCTAACCCTCTCAGTCACTCCTAGTCTTTGTTCTCTCTTCATCCAGTCCAGCGTCATCATCATCGTTATTATTGTTATCGTTGTTGTTAGTGTCACGTGATTCAAATATGTCGTCCATATTTTATTTAGTAAAAAGCTTATTCTTCTTTATGTTTCTATCGCAATTTCTCTCTCTCTCTCTCTCTCTCTCTCTCTCTCTCTCTCTCTCTCTCTCTCTCTTTCAAACATCATTTGATAAATTGCTATTCACTCATCAAAAACAACTATTTTTATAAAGAACTCAAAAAAGTAACTATATATAATCACTGCATTTAAATTTTACACCGAAAAAAAAATTACTTCATTATACAAAACAAATTTTGGATAAATTTACTTCGAACATACTCGTTTAAAGATCAAAGAATAGCGAACTATTTTCTAAATATTATTATTATTATTATATATGTTTTAAGACATCAAAGATGATCCAACACAAAACTGATCCAATTTTCGACAATCCTAATTGCTTCGACAATCATTATTGGAATCTAATGCTCCATTGTTATGTCATTTTGCTTGCCAACGCTTTTCTCCAACCTCTCCTTTCATTATTACCATCTGTTTTGTGTTGTTTTAACTATTTGATTATTCCTATTTTTGCTTTCAAATTTCATATGTCATGGTGATGTCTTGTGTTATGTAATGTGCTACATTGTCAATAAAAAATATTCCGCAGCCAATTTCATGTCAAAACTTTCTGTCTTTGTTCCAACTAACACTCATTGTCTCAAAACCTTTGTTCATCTCTATGTTTGCATGTTATTGTGTCTTTCTTGCTTGCAGCCCCGTTTTTATTTCTTCCTAATCCCTTTCGCTATCAATGTATGGAAAGAAACAAATTTAACTGTTATAAAATATGCGCATGAACCTCAGGCATTCATAAAACTCGTGTTTCCATTGACATTCCGTCATATTAGGCGATATAAAATGTCAAAGCTGTCAGGGGATAGAATGTTAGGTAATAGCAAGAGAAATTCGTAATCTATATACGACAATTGAAGGAACTAAAGCAAAGAGAATTAAGTATTCCTCGGAGGAATATTTAAAGCAGTTATAATCTTATATTGGACAGCGTGAAGAACCTCAGCCATTTTGCTTCTACAGTTGCGTAAAATATAACTAAAAATGGTGAACCAATGGAAAAGCATATATGTAGGTGCTTGTATTGCTAGAAATAGAATCAAAATTTCCTCCAAAATGAAATCTTATTGTCATTAAGAAAGATAAAATAAAATGGCTTCTATGGTCATGTAGTTTGAAGTAAATATCTTTGAGTCTAGCGTTGGTCGATCGGGAAAGAGCAAGGGCAAACAAAAACAACAACATGAATAATAATAATAATAATAATAATAATAATAATAATAATAATAATAATAATAATAATAATAATAATAATAATGATAATAATGATAATAATAATAATAATTAATAATAATAATAATAATAATAATAATAATAATAATAATAATAATAACGGTTTCAAATTTAATAACTTAATAACTCTTTACTCTTTTTTACTCTTTTACTTGTTTCAGTCATGACTGCGGCCATGCTGGAGCACCGCCTTTAGTCGAGCAACTCGACCCCGGGATTTATTTTTTGTAAGCCCAGTACTTTTCTATCGGTCTCTTTTTGCCGAACCGCTAAGTGACAGGGACGTTAAACACACCAGCATCGGTTGTCAAGCAATGCTAGGGGGACAAATACACACACATACATATATATATATATATATATATATATATATATTATATATATATATATATATATATATATATATATATTATATACATATATACGACAGGCTTCTTTCAGTTTCCGTCTACCAAAATCCACTCACAAGGCATTGGTCGGCCCGGGGCTATAGCAGAAGACACTGCCCAAGATGCACGCAGTGGGACTGAACCCGGAACCATGTGGTTGGTTTGCAAGCTACTTACCACACAGCCACTCCTGCGCCTGATGTAATTTTACAAAATTCTTCATTTTCAAATCAAATTGAATTAATGGTAGTGTATTTCTGCAGAAATGTGGTAAGAAAAAGGTTAAGCGTAACAGTAGCAGAATCATTCTCTTTTGGTCTTGGAGTGCCTCTGAAAGCCATTGATACAAACCCTTTCTATTAAGCTGAGCTAAATAGATATGCGGCAGCCTTCGTGTGTTTGAGAAAGGCGTATCTGGAAATCTTAGCGTAATTCTCTAAAGTGGCTCTTACTTTTCCAGCGATGTACATGCAATTGGATAAGTTTAAGAAAAAATACATTTCGTGATATCCATGTCATGATTTTCCGGAATACGACACTTTCGTAACACGGAAGGATACCTGCTAACGCACGCGCGTGCGCACCAAGACGTGTATCTGTGAAAATATTTATAAATACGTATATAGTTTGAGATTCGAGTAAAAACCTTGACGAATGCTTTACAAATCACGTCTTCAGTTATTGGCTACCTGATGTTACCATACCTTGGGAATCCTCCCACTACTAAATATACATCAGGAATGCCATAGTGTCCGTAGTGTTATTATAAATAGATGCATGACAGAAAATGGAATTAACGACATTGTTTATTTAAAAATCACTCCAGTTGTTGCAACACATTCATACATATTTCCTTCATAGGTAATATGCTGTGCAATCATTATCTAACATCTAAGGTGTAGAATTCTTCGTTAGATCCTCTCACCATTTCACTCAGTTTCATAATGTATATTCCCCCAAGGAGACGCGTCACTCGCAGCAGTTTACAGACAAAACGAAGACCGTCGATATAACGACAGACAATCGCAGGCGTGGCTTTGTGGTGGGAAGCTTGATTCCCGAACACATGGCTCCGCGTTCAGTCCCACTGTCTTCATTCAAGCTCCGGGCCGACAAAAGTCTTGTGAGTGGATTTGGTAGGCGGAAACTGTAAGAAGCCTGTCATATATATATATGTGTGTGTGTGTGCCTTTGTGTCTGTTTTTGTCTGCTACCCTACCACCACTTAACACCCGGTGATGGTGTGTTTGTGTCTTTGTAAACTAGCGGTTCGGTAAATGATACCGATAGAATAAATATTATGCTTTAAAAAAAGGTTCTGAGGTCAATTTGTTCGACTAAAATTCATCAAGGCGGTGCCCCAGCATGGCCACAGTCTAATGAGTGAAACAGATATAAAATATATATATGATTTTTTTAAATAAACAAAAGTAAAGGGTCAGGCCAACTATAAATTACTATTCTTTCTTAATGGTTAGATTATAATAAATTATAGATTATAATAAATTATAGATTATAAGGAAGAAAGTTCCAAACAAACTAAAGAATAAAATAAAGAACAAAATAAAGTGTTTAAAGATAATAAGGGGTATAAGGAGGTTGAAAGCACTTGGGTTGTTATCCATTGTCTCCTTGTCTCTCTTTTAAGGATCTAAATTTCCTTCCGTCTCTTGCGACGAAAACAACTTCCCCATCTCAGACAAGAACCAGCCTCGATTTCAAGTTGGTTGACGACCGTTTGGTTGTCGTCTGCTTTCTTTGAAACAATCAGAAAGAAAGATGAGTTAGTAGGCATCGTTACCCGTCCCCCGCACACATACATACATGGTGGCTGCCCCATCGTTATCGAGTATGGCCATTGCACGAAGCTTAATCAATGTTGTTATCGTGCAATGCTTGTGCAAGAAGATTTTTTTTAAGAGAGGAAAGGCTGTGCACATACATACATACACAGAGACACACACACATTGTATGTATATATATATATATATATAGTGTGTGTGTGTGTGTGGTGTGTGTGTGTGTGCGTGTTGTGTATGTATAATATATATATATATATATATATAATATATATATATATATATATTATATATATATATATATCTATATATATATATATATATAATTATATATTAATATATATATATATATATATATATTATATATATATACATATGCATACACATATACATGTGTGTGCATACATATGTATACATATACATACACAATATGTATATTTATATGTAAGTATATACACACATGCATGTATGTATATATATATATGAGTATATGTATATATATGTACATATATATACATATATATATAATATATATAATATATATATATGTAAAATATGTATATACTCACACACACATGCACACGCACATGCACACACACACACACACATACGCACACACACACATATGTATATATATATATACCTATATATATTACACACACACACACAATTCTTTTTCCGTGCTCGCTCTGTCACTTAGACACATTCTATACGTAGATCAACATCCGTTTATAATCCATTTCCGGAAAGTACAAAATTAGAAAATTAAAAAAGAAAAACTAAAATAAGGTAAACTAAAATGACAATGGTTTTGTAGTTAATTCTGGTATCTAACATTATAAAGTTATGAAAGAACAATAGCAGAAGCCATTGCCCTGCTGACAGTCTGAATATTAACCGA
>NC_043003.1:1483541-1484700 GCF_006345805.1 Octopus sinensis
CTGCACTGATATATCACGAGATCACGTGATCGAGCCGACAGTCCGATGGTCACAATGCGCTTTGTCTCGTTTTACCTTCCGAATGATGGCACCACCCAGCTGGTTAGGCGAGCTGGCCAACGTTACCCCCTGATCGGAAGGCTAGTCCATCACAGAGTGACCTAGTTACAGATGAGTGGACTGGTGCATTGTGAAATGAAGTGTTTTGCTCAAGAACACAACGCATCTCCCGGACCGGAAATCGAAATTACAATCGCTAGATCGTGAGTGCCACACCCTAACCGCTTGGCCATGCGCTTTCACTTGAAAATATTGGTGTATATATCGATGCAACGAGTCGGATTTCTTTACTCTTCAACAAACAGACGACTAATGAGTGCGGAAACAACAACTGGTTTCGATAAAATCGATTAAAAAGCCTTGAACGTGGTGTCCCACAATGATTGCAACCCAGTGACTGAAACCAGTAAAAGACTACGATACATCAATATAACATATCGATATAGAATAGATCAATATAATATATTGGTGATATATCAGCATGTACTGCTACAAATGAAGATTTATATTTCTCTTCCAGCGCGAAATATCTCGTTAGCTTTACACCATTGAGATATAACAATATCGAAGTTAATCCGTTGCAACCAATTCACTGACGGCCGCCACAAATATAATTAGAAATAGCAAACCACACATGATTGCTCAAAAGACCGTCACTGAGAACAAACGCGGATTATTACTTCTGACTTCTTTAAACACACATTTCATTACTTTTTCTGTGGGGTATGAGACGTCTTGACACAGCAGTTTTGGCGCCGTGTCTTTGCCGTTACTGATTCGACGCTGCGTAATTTGACATCAGACATTTTAATGTTTCTCTTCTTCTTCTTCTTCTTCTTCTTCTTCTTCTTCTTCTTCTTCTTCTTCTTCTTCTGCTCCTTCTCCTCCTTCTTCTTCTTCTTCTTCTTCTTCTTCTTCTTCTTCTTCGTCTTCTCCTTCTTCTTCTTCTTCTTCTTCTTTCTCTCTCTCTCTCTCCCTCTCAAGTTCTCTCTCTTCCTCTCTCTTTCTAGCTCTCATTCTCTCTCTCTTTCACTCTGTCTCTCTAGCACTCATTCTCTCCTCTCTCTCTTTCTCTCTTGTCTCTCTATCACTCATTCTC
>NC_043003.1:1487300-1494800 GCF_006345805.1 Octopus sinensis
AAATCTATGTATATATATATATAGCTTTCTAAACCATCCACAACCTTTAAAGCTGGGATATTTCATCTGGAATTTAGTGTTCGGGAAGTTAATATGCCATTTAGTTGCAAATAAATCAATATAATAATTAGTTTGCTTTCAATATATTCAACTGATTAGTCGGGACGATGGACGAGCGGATCAAGGCGTTGTGCTTTTATAAAAGTTTTCAGAGAAATTCTGCTGTAGACAGAAATATAGTTTTCATACCATGTGATGCGCCATCTTGATTTCTCTAATACCTCTCATAGTCTACTCCTTTGTGGTTTCAGGAGTTATGCGGTGAAATCGGCCGCTGTCCTTCCCACATCTTGAATTAAAAATAGAGAAATTCAGATTTAAAAAATGACATTTAGTTATTTCTATATCGATATTATGATGGTGAGTGTTGTAGAACTAGAGTGAAGCTCCGGGAGAGTGCTGTAGAGATAGAAGTAAGCTCTTGGAGAGTTGTTGTAGAGATAGAGTTAATCCCCTGGGGAGTAATGTAGAGCTAGAGATTAACTCCAGGAATGTGTTGTAGAGCTAAGCTCCTGGTGAGTCCAGTCCACGACCTCGTTTCTTTCTCCTTCAATTCATTTTCGCCGCTTGTTAACCCATGCTAAACACAACTTATGCTACAACATTCCATTTGCCTCTTACTTTCAAACATAAGTCATTTTGTACCAAGTCAAAGCAAAATCTTTATACCAATTACTTAATTTCTTCTATCATAGCTGCCTGCAAAGCTGCCAAGGAGACTAGGTTGTTGGATTCGAAGTCTATAAAAGAGAATGGGGAAAGATTGTTAAAATCAAATCTTAGCTTTCTCACTAAACATTAATTTTTCCATAATTTATGCTGTCCTGTATAAAACAAAATCTTGGCAGTATTCCACCCCCACAAAATAACATTAATTTATCACGAGAAATATTTCAATAATTGTTGTAAAAAATATTTTCCTGAGTCAATTACTTCCAAATATATAGAATTTTACCCAATCTCCAACAGACGGGGTTATTTTTAGTCATAAATATAGTTTTGTTTATGTTCAATTACTAATCTACTTCAGTAGTTTAAACTTCTTCAGATTAAAATTTAATTAGTTTCATCAATTATATCCCATAATTCACAGAGATGTTTGAACTTCGATTCATATTGGGACTGAAGGAAAGATCCACATGAATGGCTCTTCCATTGACTCGAGTCTAAATCCATCGATATCAACATATTGATTGATACATTGCAGTACTTTAACCAAACAAAACAATGGTGTTGGCGTTGGTGTTGGCGTTGGCGGTGGTGGCGGTGGTAGTGGTGGTAGTGGTGGTGGTGATGGTGTTATGTAGGTCAGATCATCTATGATTGAGGAGATCTTTGGCACTTAAGTTGTCTGCTGAAAGTCTAGGTATAATCCATTGATCCATATCTGTGGATATACAGTATTATACAGATGCGGATCTTATTGCACACACTGACACATTGTGATTGATCGTATGCAATACAATTTTATAGACTGGGCAATGGACGCTGTGTAGCATAATTGCCAACAAAAATCTCGTTTAATGCAACGGTGTAGTGTACCTTCTGACAGCATTTATTTCTTGTAAAAGGGAGAACTGTAGACAGCTAAATACTTTTTCTTTCAATGCCATAGAGAAATATGCATTAATGGGACACGAAATCCCGACTGTTTGGTCACTAAGCTAGTAACCTATCGACTCGGTCAGTCGCAAACCTTTTCCCTCAAATATAATTTAATTTTGGAAAACGAAATATCATTTAATTAATTTCCGCTGACATGTTCTAATTAACTTCAACGCATAAATCTTATTGTTCACAAATCAGTGAATCTTTTGGCCAAAGATCAAATCTTGTCTTTCAACAGTTTTCTGCCTTATTCGTTTTATTTTTCTAACATTCGCTTCATTTCTCACTAAAAATGCATTTTGCACAAATGTTTTTTTCCCGCTTCAATCTCCATTTCTCTCATCTTCCAGCTTTTTTTCATTTCTCTCTTCCCACACATTAACCTTGCTTCCAACGAGCTTTATTTAGCTTTTTTCAATGGTTGCAGACAAAAACAGCTCAGTCAATCGACATTGCCAGGTTTGTATTGTATATTGTTCATCTTTATATCGGCTTCGAAAGTATAAGAGGAAAGAAAGTGTTGCATCCATGTGTAATATTTTTTCTCGATTTCATTTCAAGCCAAAGAGTATAAATATATATATATATATTAAATAAATATATCGAATAAATGTGTGATTACAATTCTTGATATTTCTACTGTATTTTAAACGATCCTTTTGTAAATTATTTTAAAAGATCTTTTTTGTAAATGAGCTGCTTGGTTTTACAGACTATATTTGCTTTCAAGTCAATTAAATTAAGAATCTTTGCTGAACGATTCTATCACAAGGAAAGTTGCGTGTGTAGATGTGCGTGTGTATTTAAAATTGAAAATAAAATGAAAGTACCAAATGATTTTACTTATATTACCGTATGTATATGTGTTCTGTTGGCCAGCGCACGCATTCGTGTTATATCAGTCATTTGAAATGCATAAATGGTATTCTTGTAAATACAATTTTATAGATGTTTTTGTAAATATTCTTGTAGACATTCTTGTAAATGTAATTTTACTGAAGAGGTTCAACTTAACCGTAAACGACAGATATTGTATTTATATCTAAAGCAGAACTGGATATATAATATATATATATATATATATAATATATATATATATATATAACAAGCAGATAGAATGAATAGGCTTTAATCTAAATCACAATTGTTCTTGTGCATTATCGTCGGCTGTTGATTGCTGGCTGCTTTACATATTATGTGATAATGTAAACACTCGTTTTGCAAGACTCAAAGCGAAGTTGAACCTAAACTCACCAAGATATCAAGACGGTAAGACAAAAGAAAATGAGAGAAGGCTTATTCAAAAGTTCCACCAAGAAGACAATAGCAGTGGAGGATAATGAATTAATATGTCAAGTAAATATTTCTGGGGCCTACAGGAAAGATTATGCTGAAACAAAAGGAGAAAATGCCGCTCTTTACATGAAGAAAACGAAGAATGAAAGACCAAATTTGAAGAATTAACTAATGAAACTGAAATGTTAAAGCTTGAAAATGAAACTTTATCTGACCGGCATCGAAAGTCAAGAATTTTGGAAATCTTGTACAGTCTGCCAAAAGAAGAATACAGAAGACAGAGAAGGTTCAAAAGATGCTACCTCTACTGATGAAGCTCATTGCTAAAAATGAATATTTTGCTAGAACACTGAATACTACGTTATTAGCCTTGAGAGACCCTCTTATTGGCGGCGGTTGGGGCATAAAAGCACACACATAGATCGTAGCAGACGAGAGGCGACCATGACAGAGGATTGTCGTCTGTTACGGTCTTTATACACCAAACGCCTATAAGAGGGTCTCTCGAGGCTAATAACACATTATTTAGTGTTCTAACAATTTATCCATATTTAGTTGGATATAAAGATTACCTTTTGGTTTTAACACCGCTTCCGTCGCTAATAATTGATTATTACGTCTGGTTTTATTATAGTTTTCTAATCTTTATGAAAATTAAACTTGAGAATTTCTTAGAAAACAGTAAATATGCAGTGAAACATTTTCTATAGGTATATTAGTCACCAATGTTTAACTTTTTTAAGCTTGGGTATAATGAGCGGGGGACAAGAGTAGGTGTCAGCATGGCCCTGTGGTTAAGAAGCTCGCTTTGCAACCATGTGGCTTCGTGTTCATTCCCACTGCGTGGCAATTTGGGCAAGGATCTTCTACTATAGCCCCAGCCCCACTAATGCTTTGTGAATGTATTTCGTAGACAAACTGTGTGAAAGCCAGTCTTGTGTGTGTGTATGTGTGTGTGTGTGTGTGGTGTGTGTGTGTGCGTGTGTGTGTGTGTGTGGCCGTTTGTGTTTGGTCTCCACTACTAGATAACAAGCGTTGGGTTGTTCACATCCCCCTATATAAACACACACACACATACACATAAATACATATTAGAGGGAAACCACTATGTGGACACCCTTATGCTAGAAATAGATCCGCTATGGTCTTACCACTAAGAAATGTTCTCAACAAAAATTTAATATATATATATATGATGGAGAAATTAGACGAAATGTATAAATGGATGATGAGTAAAGCGCCGGTACAGTTTCGATTCCCTGTTGTGATCCGTAGATTTACTGAAGGGACTTCGAAGTGGAGGTTGGGGTAACAGTATTAATAAAATAGGAGATGGAATGTGTAATAGACTTTATTAGGTACAACACATGTTTCTACCTGTTCTGGGTCTCTTCAGGTACATCAATAAAAAGTCTCGCTAGAGATTTTCTGATTCGGTTTTACGTACCGCTATATGTCCATCAACTTATATGTATAATATATATATATATATATACTTTATTCAAAAGCAGCAGAAAATTCAACAAAACCTGTTACTCTGAGTTTCACGTTCCCGCTCGTCGGACAGTTTTTGCTAGAATATCTAAATATATATATACTACTTATGTGGAAAATCGGTGTGTGTTGGCGTTGTTAGGTAACTCCTCCTGCATCGTTTTATTGATTTTGATAAAACTTGACACGTGAGTAGAACTCATGTTTTGAAACCTCGTGACATACTCAGATTGTTGAAAAAGTCGATAATACGGCCCCTGGAAGGGACATTTATATCTACCACATATGACTATTTTTTTAAACACCCAACGGAAATAACCCATAGCACCTGTACAATATTTTTTTAAACACTCAAAGGAAATAATCATTTCATTGTTTATGTTCCATTACTTTGAATATTGATTTTTTGTGTGTCCTATTTCTAATTTTTGCAGACAATATCACTTTTATACTTTATTTGACACTTGAGTAGAATTCATGACTGGAAACTTCGTGACATACTTAGATTGCTGGAAAAAAAATCGATAATAGAGCCCTTCCAATGGATCCTTCTATCTATTACTAATATTTTATTTAAACAACCCAAGGGAAATAACTCATACTACCTGTAGATTTTAACGAAGCGATCAATATTTGATTCTTACGATCAGCCAACCAAATTCTGCATTTCACTACTCACAGTTTTGAACTGCAAAACATTATTATTGCACTTCCTTAATTTGAATCTTAAATATTAAAGACTTCATTCATACATTTCTATACATACATATTTTTTTGAATGCCCATTACTCCAATAATTCTGCATTTTTACAGTTACACTTTTTCCATGACAGCTGATAAATATTTTATTCCACAACGTATTTGTAGTGGCTTCATGCAGGCATAGCGTGGATTCGATCCTCGATTGCGAAATTTCACTTAACATTTCAATAGCACTTTTCTCACGGTAAAACAACAGTTTTTCTGTGAATGACAGCAGTTATACATTTCCCAGGTGCCTTCGCTAAGCAGAATAATGTCTTTGCCTCTCGTCAACCTCCGACAACCTCTCTCACCAACCACCGACAATCTTTCTCGCCAACCTCCAACAATCTCTACCTCCTCCAGCTGACAGTATTTTGAACTTTTCCGTGACGGAAAATAAACCTTTTGTGGCAGTTACAACGAAATTGCGTTCTTATATCAGAGTAATAAGGCGTTTCAATAGAATATCTTTACCCCCGGAAATTACCGGGTACACCAGCTAGTATATATATATATGTGTGTGTGTGTGTGTGTGTGTGTGTGTGTGTATATATATATGTATGTATGTGTGTGTGTGTATATATATATATATATATATGTGTATGTATGTATGTATGTATGTACGTATGTATGTATGTATATATATATATATATATAATATATATATATATATATATATATATAATATATAATTAATATATATATATATATATATATATGAATAAAAAATGGAGAGTTAACGCACGTTTAAACAAGTATTTTTACTTTCTACATATGTTTCGAAAATTCCACTGATACTATTCAAAAGAATAAAAGGTATAAACAATGCAATCTTCTCTTCGGGAAAGTGAAAAACGAAACTCGTCAATACGACATTTTAGCAAAAATGATGGATTCGTATAGCGATAGACAGAACGCTATTAATATTGTTTAAAAAAACGTTATATGATATAACGTCATAAGTAGCTAACAGAAAGAGTAGGGATATTAATAGTGAATGTTAAATATAAAAGGAAATTAAAGTTTAAACTATATATAATGATAGAGACTACTTATATGCACTAAAAGTATGTTTCTGCCAATGCTTACATCTGTATGCTCGTTCTATAACCGTGTTTACTAGAGTATTTTTAAAAAATAATGAAAAATAGCTCAGAATTGCAGAGAAGACAGAATTTCTTGCCTTTGTCATATGGTATCGAAATTGAGAGGATCAACCATTCTAAATGAAATAGTTCATTGTGGTCTTTAAATCCCAAATCAGTTTGCTGAGACCGGTACTATTCCGTTTATTTCTATCCCTAAATGTTGAGTAATGGATAGAAATTCTTTTAGATAACTCTAACGATGTGCTTCCAATGTAAAATCGTACTTTATTACGAGTACTGATTATACACTGGTATATAGAATTTTTAATCTTAGAGTTACTTGACATAAATTTAATTCTATTGGAATTGACTTCAGATACAATAACCTTGTTATTAATATTTCTAGAGGGTTGGATGGTATTAGCTAAATTAATGTTAGTATTAGTAAATGTATTAATATTTAACAGTTTGTTATTATGAGAAGAGATTTAATTGCAAGAGATTTTTTGTGTTTGAAAAACCTATCCTAACCTTATGTGAATTAATTATAGAGTAATATCTAGAATTGTTTGGAAAATTCCTAGCAATAGCTTGACGAAACAGCAGTGGGAGATTAGATTTAATTTGTCTCCCGTAAGGAATTATTAACCAAATATTTTTACTCGTATTCATAGCGTAATTACTTTTGAAGGTGTTATATTTACTTTTAGATCGGTAATAGGGGAATAAATAAGGGTCATCTGTCTTCATTCGCTTTGTATCGGTGCGTAAGTTATGTTTGTTATCAATAATTCTTTTACGACTAGGAATCTTATCTACATTATTGAATTTACAATTAGACTGAGCAGAATCAATGTAGAAAATTTTTTCTGTATAACCTGCTTTGATTAAGGCAGAGTTATAGAATTCAGCGTTATTATTGAAAATATCAACATTAGCAGATAATTTAGATAATCTAAATGAAATATTCTTAACTAAATTCTTAGTAATTGCTCCAGGATGATTACTAAATTTGCTAATGTACTTAAGATTGATCAACGGTTTATGATATGGGAAGGAAGAGTCACTGTGTAAATTAAGCGTAATATCTAAAAAGTTGGCCTTCGTCAGATCGTCATCAAAAACGATTTTTAAGCCCATTCTACTGAAAAAATTAACTAAACTATTCTTAACTTTTTGTACCTTTTGGTTGGAAACATTTTGGAGGTAA
>NC_043003.1:1829800-1849800 GCF_006345805.1 Octopus sinensis
CGCCGGGCGATACTGCTAGTTTTAAATATAACAAAGAATTTAGTAACATAACTTAGTTATAATTAAGCTAGTGTTAGGAACATAAATTGTGACTAAGGTTTGGTGGAAGATTCTAATTCAGAACTTATGAAAACAAGACATTTGTACTCAGAGCCAGAGGTGGTTTCAACCCGGTTAGTAACGAAAGGGTTAAAGTTTGCCATCCACAAAGCAAAAGATCCCTTCTTACAATACACAGCCTGCAAGCCTTCCTGCCTTCACCTAGCAACCAGATTTTCTGGTCCCTTACCTTAAGGATCAACATACCTACCGATCCTTAACTAGGATGGCGCTGAAAGTATTACATCAGCTAAGAAACATTCCAGGTTTATTGCCCAATTTTTAACCCACTCCTACAACACATAGTAGTAGTAGTAGTAATAGTAGTACTACTACTACTACTTTCTTCACTCTCATCATCATGATAACTATTATTTACAGTTCTATATTTAAGGGATGAGGAATTATTTACATTATTTACGTTCAACAGATATTTGTCCTCATCTTGTTTGTTGTGGACACAACATTTTGGCTGATGTACCCTCCAGGATTCATCAGGTGTCTTGGGGAAATTTCGAACCTGGGTTCTCATTCCTATGGTATTTTTCGATATTATCATTATTATTATTATTATTATTCACTCCATAATTGCCCATGGCCATATGGCGTAGTGGTTAAGAGCACAGGCTACTAACCCCAGGATTCCGAGTTTGATTCCAGGTAGTGACCTGAACAATAATAATAATAACATCGAAAAATACCTTAGGAATGAGAACCCAGGTTCGAAATTTTCCCAAGACACCTGATGAAGGATGGAGGGTATATCAGCTGAAACATGTTAACAACAAACGAGATGAGGACAAATATCCGTTAAATGTAAATAATGTACTATTATTTAATGGCCATGTTTCATGCTAACATGGGTTGCATGGTTGACAGACTCAGACGAGCCCTAAAATGTGCCCCATGCTCCATTTGTCTGCTCTGGCATGGTCTCTATGACTGGATACTCTTCCTAACACCAACCACTTTATAATGTGTATTGGGTGGGGGGTTTTTTCATGCCACTGGCAGTAGTGAAGCTGCCATGGTGTTTGCATGGCTATAAACTTCAAGTGGGGAAGGGAAACTTTATGGCTGGGGGAAGAGTGAGGTATGAGAGAAAGTTTGCTTTTTCTAATCAGTCAATTTCAACACCATAATTCACAAACATATCAAGTACTGGAAACTTTAAATCAACAAGGATAGGATGTTAGTCCAACCAATGTCCCTGTTAATGCTTAACACAGACCTGCGCAGAATTTTGGATTAGAATGGCCACATAAGTTGGATTTTCTGTTTTGACAGGGATTTTTCCAACTTCTTTTTCCACTATGGCCTTCGAAATAGACATCTTTTCATGAAAATCTTTTTGAAAATTTATGATTTTTTAAAAATCTCACCCCCATCTTCTACTCGACCAGACTGATTTTAGTTAATTTTTTTGCCTTATGCACTTACAAAACCTCAAGGCCTTTTCAGTAGGAAAAAAAAAAGTAAATATTTTCAGACAAGAAAGGCATGAAATTTAAAGGAGGTTTGTCTTATTTCTAGCACATCTCACAACCACATTGCCTCATTTTTTTGTCACTCTCAAATGTGTATGTATACATAGACTTTCACAGTTTCCACCTACCAAATTCACTCACAAGGCATTGGTTGGCCCAGGGCTACAGAAGACACTTGCCCAAAATGCTATCACTCAGTGGGCCTGAATCTGAGACTACATGGTTGCAAGGAGAGCTTCTTAACCACACAGCCATGCCTGTGCCTACAGTGAATATGAAGGTGTGTGCGTGTATGTGTGTGTGAGAGAGAGAGAGAGAGAGAGAGAGAAAGGGACAGAAGACCTTGTAATAGCAGAAATATAGAATGTATTTAATAAAAAATTAAAAACTGGAAAGCATAATGATGATTCAGCAGGGCCCAAACTGCTTAATCCCTTAAGCTCTATTCACAAAATATCATGTGACAACTGGTGCAAAAAAAAAGAAAAATGCTTGCCAACAGACGGCCTAATTTTGGGATTGTACTTGATATAAAAACATTATTTTATCAGATCATACATTTAGTTGCCATGGAAACCTCTAATGACCGTTACAGTTATCAGCAACTTATAACACAATTTCTTGTAAATTATATAAATTAAGTGACAGTCCTCTCCTCACATTTCTTTTAGTTGAAAAGAATATAAGGGAAATTTTCATATAGGGGTAGGAGTGGCTGTGTGGTGAGAAGCATGCTCCCCAGCCACATGGTTCCAGGTTCAGTCCCACTGTGTGGCACCTTTGGCAAGTGTCTTCTGCTATAGCCAAGGCCTTGTGAATGGATTTGGGAGACGGAAACTGAATGAAGCCCATCGTGTGTTTGTGTGTGTGTATATATATACACGTGTGTGTTTGTCCCTTGACAACCAATGTTGGTGTGCTTACGTCCCTGTAACTTAGTGATTTGGCAAAAGAGACCGATAAAATAAGTACTAAGCTTATAAAGAATAAGTCCAGGGATCAATTTGTTCGACTAAAGGTGGTGCTCCAGCATGGGCACAGTCAAATGACTGAAAGAAGTAAAAGAATATTTTTCTTCTATAATCAAGATCTCGATTCCTTGTCTGTTAATTTAATTTATTCTTTTATTTGTCTCAGTCATCTGACTGCAGCCATGCTGGAGCACCACCTTTGGTAAAGTAAATCGACCCCAGGACTTATTCTTTGTAATCCTAGTACTTATTCTATTGTTCTCTTTTGCTGAACCACTAAGTTATGGGGATGTAAACACACCAACATTGGTTGTCGAGTGATGGTGGGGGGACAGAGACACACACACAATGGGCTTCTTTCAGTTTCCATCTATCAAATCCACTCACAAGGCTTTGGTTGGCCTGAATCTATAGTAGAAGACACTTGCCCAAGGTGCCATGCAGTGGGTCTGAACCCAGAACCATGTGGTTGGGAAGCAAGCTACTTACCTACTCACTTTTTGCTGCATTTCACTAGTTTTTGCAGTATGTTTTACTAAAAATTTCATACAGCATGTGTGTGTGTATTAGGGTATATATATTAGGTGCAAGTATGGACGTGTGGTTAAGAAGCTTGCTTTGCAACCACATGGTTTTAGGTTCAGTCCCACTGCACAGTACCTTAGGCAAGTGTCTTCTACTACAGCTCCAAGCCTATCAGTGCCTTATCAGTGAATTTGGTAGATATAAACTGTGTGGTGTGTGTGTGTGTGTGCTTGTCACCTACCTATGGCTTGACAACCCTTGCTGGTTTGTTTGCATTTCCATAACTTAGAGGTTCAGCAATGGAACATGATAGAATAAGTACCAGACTTCAAAAACATCGCCTGACCCCCATGCTGGTGGCACGTAAAAAGCACCATCCGATCGTGGCTGTTTGCCAGCCTCATCTGGCACCTGTGCTGGTGGCACGTAAAAAGCACCCACTACACTCACGGAGTGGTTGGCGTTAGGAAGGGCATCCAGCCGTAGAAACATTGCCAGATCGGATTAGAGCCTGGTGCAGCCTTCTGGCTTCTCAGACCCCAGTTGAACCGTCCAACCCATGCTAGCATGGAAAGCGGACGCTAAACGATGATGACGAAAAAAAAAAACTGGTACTCTGAATTGTTTGACTAAGCCCTCTTCAAGGCAGTGTCCTGCCACGAACCACAGTCTAAGGAGTGAAATGAAGAGGTAAAAGATAATATTCCCAAGAAGAAAAATTTACTTTTACACTTTGTATTTCATATTTTGCGCAAGGCATCTAGTCGTAGAAACCATGCCAAATCAGATTGGGGCCTGGTGCAGCTCCGCAACCCAGATCAAACCATCCAACCAATGCCATGGACAACCAATGCTAAATTATGATGATGAACATCAGAAATTGATAAAAGTGAAGCAGTGAGAAATATTTCTGCATCAGGTGTGTTTATTTGCAAATGTCTTAAAAAGCTGGTTTATCAATTGGGTTTTATGAGTTGCAAAGGGAAACAAGCGACAGGATTAGAAGAGTTAAAGAACCTAAAACGATTAAAAACAAAACACGAGAGAAACTAAGAATTGTTTTGATGGCTGTACTGGTCCCTCCAGCATGGCCACAATTCAGGGGCTGGAATTGGTAAAAGAACGTTTGTATGAGTGATAAGATTTGGAGTTACAAGTTAGAGAAACAGTTCAGAAGTACTTACATTGATATCGGCTCCTTTAGTAACTAAGTATTTCATGATCTCTATTTGTCCGTAGTCGGCAGCATAATGGATGGGGCATCGGCCTGAAATTTCTTCATTTACATCTGGATTCTAGAAAATGAAAGAAAAATAAGAATTAAAAAAATAATAAAACTACACATCAGACAACACGAAAGAGGTGAATTTGGTCGGCTGACATTTAGTACAATTGGTGTTTCACACTTAGGTATAAAACGTGTGTGTGTGTGTGTGTGTGCAGTTATGTGAGTCAGAGAAAAGAGAGGGAGGGAGAAGGAGGGGAGTCAGTGAAACGTATAGTGGAGGGGGGAGGTGTGCTTAGGAGAGGGAGGTAAGATTTAAAGAGAAGCACAAGTCAGAGTTAGGTTACTGGTGCTTGTAAATTGTGTAAATAAGATTTGAAAAGATCGGAGGAAGATAGTTGGTTGGGGCTTTGCAAATGGAAGTACATAGCATTAATAAAAATATAAAGAAAATCAAAAGAAAGTCGCTGTTCTAAGGTAAAGAATGTAAATACCTGAGCCAGCCTGTTCCATTTGTAATAGCTGTAGCAGAGGCTGACAGGCAGCCATGCAGCCGGGACTGGAAGAAAGCTTTCACCGAAATAGCTTTTAAGTTATTTTAACATTAATGGAGTTTGTCTCAGGGGTTCAAATATTTAGAGAAGAAGCAGCAGAAAGAAAGACCATTGTTACGAAAGCTGAAGGACATACAAAAGTGCGTGTATTATATATACATACACACACACACATATATATATATGTATGTATACACACACTTTATTCTTTTACTTATTTCAGTCATTTGACTGTGGCCATGCTGGAACACTGCCTTTAGTTGAGCAAATCGACCTCACGACTTATTCTTTGTAAGCCTATTCTATTGGCCTCTTTTGCCAAACTGCTAAGTTATGGGGATGTAAACACACCAGCATGGGTTGTCAAATGATGTGGGGGGGGGGGCAATAAAAACACAGACACATACATACACATGTATATACATATATACGACGGGCTTCTTTCAGTTTCCGTCTACCAAATCCACTCACAAGGCTTTGGTCGGCCCGAGGCTATAGCAGAAGACACTTGCCCAAGGTGCCACGAAGTGGGACTGAACCTGAAGTATGTGGTTGGTAAGCAAGCTACTTACCACACAGCCACTCCAGTGCCTATGTTGTGTCAAGGGACCACAAAGAATTTCGCAAACCAAATACAAAAATGAAATATGTACAAAAGAGAAAAAGGAGAATTTTGGATAATTCTGTATTGACACTTTCGCCCAGTTCACGGAGACTCTTCAGATGTCAGAAGAGTCTGCATGAATGGGACAAAAGTGCTGATCAAGAATTACCCAAAATTCTGTCTACCTATTTTTTCTCAAATAAAATCTGTACACCACTTCAAACGATCTACACACACACAGAGACAGATATACTCTGCATTTATTCATGCATAAGTTATGCTGTTTTGTATTTGATTTTAGCTGAAATAACCAGAATGTGACTCATACATGAGGTAAAGCTTATATCAAGCTTCAATATGAAGGGAATAAATTTGGAACCAAGAATTAGCACCGAATTAAGGGTGCAACTTGTACATGAATAAACACAACACATGTGAACAATCTGACAACCAAACTGAACAAAAAAAAAGGGGGGGGGGAAGAAAACTACTTGAAAAGCACATTCGTTTCAGAACAGTGGCCTTCGTCATAGTTTAATAAAAACTAAGCAATGTAACAAACATTGTGTGATGTAAGCCACACCATACACATTGCAAGCTAACAATAGAGCCTTTCTGTGTAGTTGCTGGACTTCAAGAGATAACACCCACTCCTTCCACTCTACCCCAATTAATCTCGACAATCTACAGAAGTGCAGACATGGGTGTGCCGTAAGTTTGCTTTCCAACCATGTGGCTCTGGGTTTGGTCCCACTGTGTGGAACCTTGGGCAAGTGTCTCCTACCATAGCTTTCGGACAACCAAAGCCATGCTAGTGGATTTGGTAGACTGAAAGCAAAGCAAACCCGTCGCATATGTGTGTGTCTGTGTGTTTGTCCCCCACCATCGCTTGGCAACCAATGTTAGTGTGTTTACATCCCCATAACTTAGTGGTTTGGCAAAAGAGACCGACAGGATAAGTACTAGGCTTACAAAGAATAAGTCGTGGGGTCAGTTTGTTCGACTAAAGGCAGTGCTCCAGTGTGGCCACAGTCAAATAACTGAAACCAATAAAATATTAAAAGAATTTCCTCCGACTCTGAAGCCACATTTTTTCTCAATTGTTTTTGCGAGTCTTTAGTTCCATTTTCATCTCGGTAAGACATTCCGACCATGGCTATTCCTTTCTTTTTTTTTGTTTTGTACATCAGGACTAAATCGTCCAATGTGTCCCTCTTTTACTTGTTTCACTCTGTGGCCATGCTGGAGCACTGCCTCAAAGAATTTTTAGTCAAATGAATTGACCCCAGGACTTAGTTTTTACTTAAAAGCTTGGTACTTATTCTATTGGTGTCTTTTGCTGAACCGCTAAGTTATGGGAATGTAAACACACCAACATTGGTTGTCAAGCAATGGTGGGGGACAAACACAGACGCACAAGGCTATAGTAGAAAACACTTGCCCAAGGTGTCATGCAGTGGGATTGAACCTAGAACCATGTGGTTGGTAAGCACTCCAAACACTTCCTTCACCAGGTGTCATGGGAAAATTTTGAACCTGGGTTCTTATTCCTAAGATATTTTTCGATATTATTATTACAATTATTCAGGTCACTGCCTGGAATCGAACTCAAAATCTTGGGGTTAGTAGCCCATGCTCTTAACCCCTACGCCATATGCCTGGGTTCTTCTTTAGTTTTATTATTTTCCTCCGAGGCACCTTTATAGCTACGGAGATCAGCTTTATTTATTTGATGTCTTTGGTTTCAAATATGGAATGAGGGAAAGGAAAAACAAAAAAAGTGCATGGGTGTGCGGTAAGGAGTTTGTTTCTCGACCACATGGTTCTGAGTTCAGTCCCACTACACCTTGGGCATTTGTCTTCTACTGTAGCCTCAGGCTGACCAATGCTTTGCAAGTGGATCTGGTAGATGGAAACTGAACGAAGCCCGTTGTGTGTGTGTGTGTGGGAGAGGTAAACCCAGGAAGATATAGGATGAAGTACTGAAAGATGACCTCAGGACAACCTTACAGAGGAGATGACAAAAGACCAAGGTAACCGTTGCCTTGCTGTACTCTAGAAGGCCTGTCCTCTAATGCCACTCGCTGATACTCCTGAAGAGGTTTGGCCAGCAGGAGCCCTGCACTGGCACCACGTAAAAAGCACCCAGCACACCCTGTAAAGTGGTTGGCATTAAGAAGGTACCCAGTCACGGAGACCATGCCGAACCCGGCTGGAACCTGGTGCAGCCCTCTTGCTTCCCAGCTCTGAGTCAAATCACGCAACTCATGCCAGCACAAGAAAGGATGATGATGATGATGATCTGTGTTTGTCCTCCAGCACACCACTTGGCAACCAGTGTTGGTGTGTTTATGTCCCCATAACTTAGCGGTTCAGCAAAAGAGGCTGATAGAATAAGGATCAAGTTAAAAAAAAAAAAAAGAAGACGAATAGGGATCGACTCATTTGACTGAAAGATTCAAAGTGGTGCCCCAGCATGGCCACAGTCTAATGACTGAAAGCATGCAAAAGGTTTAATGTTTTACAAAGCATTAGTAAGATGCTGTAGCAGTCAGTCATAGAAGTAACGGGGGGGGAGGGGACAAAAATATGCAACCCCCACAATAAAAAATAAATAAATAAATAATCGGGGGGGGGGGCGTACTGAAGGAATATTAAGATAGAAGCCAGCAAAGTGGAGGGGGGGGGGAGAAAAAAAAGTAAGTTGAATGGGGGGGGGGCGCTAGAGAGAGAGATGAGGTTGGAGGTACAGAGAATCTGGTGAATTGTCCAATCAGCATCCTTACACTACACAATATGTATATATATATATATATATATATATATATATAGATAGATAGATATATAGTTACATGTATATATGTGTGTGTGTGTACAAATTCCTTCCAGGTAAGGAAAGCTAACATATACACAAAGATATTAACCTAAATAGATTAATACAGCAGCAGAGATTAAAATCTGCTTTTGTTATTTTCTCTTTTCCTTTCTTTTCAAAGAAAAAAAGAAAGAAAAAAAAGATTACTCAGTGAAAAGTGAGCTGAAAAGAGGATTAAAAACATTGTAGGAAGGTGATGGTGACAATTTCCTTATTTGCTTTCAGTGCATTGAAAAATTACAAAAGACTACAAAACAAAACAACAAAACAAAACCGTCCCCTAAAAACAGAGAGCATTCAGGAGAGAAACAAAATAAAGAAAATGGAGGGGGTAACATTATTACATTAGGGGGCAGTGTAAGTGATGGAGGTTTAGACTGCAATATTTCTCTCTTCTTTCTCCATGGCTGCTGTGTTAAGACCATGCTGCAGCTCCTGGTAGTCAATAAAATTGAAATCTGCAGACGAAGTAAGGTGTGTCTTTGCAAACAAAAACTACATACATACATATATATAAAATGCATACACACACATCTTATTTTAATGTGTATAACGAACCCTTTTTTGTCAAAAATTAGGTTAAAAAAATATGGGAGGTTCTTATATATGGATAGTATAAGAATCCCTTACAAAACCTTTTTTCCCAAATTTTAAGCCACGCGTTAAAATACAGTATATATTCCTTTATGCGTTCCAGCCCAAAAGCTATGATGCCCCAGCAAAAGTTGGACTGCTGTGACCAGGATTTGAACCTGGGTTACCACAGCTACAACATGGGGTGCTGGCCACTAGACAATCTCAGCCATTTATATTTATTTAATCAGAAGTTACAGAGTGACTCAAAAGCCAAGAGTTTCGTGTGTTGGCTTCCCTGGATTAAATAAAGAAAAAAATCTGAATTACTTTTTTTTTTATTTATTTCAGTCATTTGACTTGCAGCCATACTGGAGCACCACCCTTAGTCGAACAAATCGACCCCATGACTTATTCTTTGTTAGCTTAGTATTTATTCTATTGGTCTCTTTTTGCTGAACTGTTAAGTTATAGGGATGTGAACACACCAACATCGGTTGTCAAACAGACAGACACACACACATATGATGGGCTTCTTTCAGTTTCCATCTACCAAATCCACTCACAAGGCTTTGGTTGGCCCGCGGCTATAGTAGAAGACACTTGCCCAAGGTGCCACATAGTGGGACTGAACCCAGAACCATGTGATTGGTAAGCAAGCTACTTACCACACAGCCACTCCTGTGTCTTTTCATACAATCAATTTAAAACCTCTTTTTTTTTTTATTGGTTTCAGTCACTAGACTTTGAAGGTGGTGCCCAAGCTGGAGCAGCCCCATCAAAAACTTTTAGTTGATCATATAAAGCCCCAGTGGTCCTTATCAAACCAAAAGCCAGAGTTTCACATGACAGGTTTCTGCACAATTTCCAAAGCTACTGTAAAAGATCTGTTGCCCAAGGTACCGTATGGCAGGATTGAACCTAGAACCATGAGGCTGCAGAGTGAACTTTTTAACCACAGAGCTATGTTTATCTCCAAAAGGGAAGAAAACTGGTGATAATGAAAATTAAGTGAAATGACAGGAGGCGGAGGAGCGGTAAAAGGCTGAGCAGTGCAAAGGTTTTTAGAAGAGAAATTAAGAAAATTTATTGTGCTTTTCAAAAAGGTTTTGCCACCAGCATAACTGACCTAGTTAAGTTAGAGTTAACATAATTAACAGAGTAGCATGGACAATCTAATTAGACAAAAATAATTATGCAGTGAGGAAAAGGTGGTGTTAATTCAATGACTAATATTATCTTAATTATTTGAACAAGAGCTGAAGGACAGAGGTAATGAGGTTTAAACCATTAGTGAACAGGTCTAAGCTATATAACAGGGGTCCTCGGAGGGTCTCTGCCTCCCTTATGCCCAGTTGTGTTAGGTGTACACCTCATGAAGTATACAGTGTAAAATTGTTGAACACCACAGAAAGACAATAAACGTGTGGTAAGTAGCTTGCTTACCAACCACATGGTCCCGGGTTCAGTCCTACTGCATGCCACTTTGGGCAAGTGCCTTCTACTATAGCCTCGGGCCGACCAAAGCCTTCTGAGTGGATTTGGTAGACGGAAACTGGAAGAAGCCCGTCGTATATATGTATATGTCTGTCCCCCCGAACATCGCTTGACAACCAATGCTGATGTGTTTACGTCCCCGTCAGTGGTTCGGCAAAAGAAACCAATAGAATAAGTCCTAGGCTTACAAAAGAGTAAGTTCTGGGGTTGATTTGCTCGACTTAAGGGGGTGCTCCAGCATGGCCACAGTCACAATGACCGAAACAAGTAAAAGTGTGTATGTTATTTGGTCTGCCCCCCCCCCGTTTGGCTTTTGTTCCCACCACCCTCCCTTCTAGACATCAAGGACTTAATCTACATGTCCAACAACACCCACTCTTGTGTTAGAAGATGACCCTTTATTCCACCCAACCTTTCTACAGCCATTATCATCCACATAAAACCTAGACCAGTGATTTTCAATCTTTCTAATATCCAGGGGCCAGATCCCAAACCTGGATTTGTTTAGGGGACACACTAAAAAAAAAAAAAAAAAAAGGGAATACCAATCAATTGAAGAAAAATTTATTATATTTATAGAGAGAAGACGATCAGGGGTCTCTGGAAGGATACTTGAGGGCTGCATGCAGACCTGGGAGCAGCGGTTGAGAACCGTTGACCTAGATACATGCTAAACCTCAATGGCCAGAGACCTTGAGAGTATCTTCCAAGGGGCCATACCAATCTTGTCTCTTAGCAGCAAAAAGAACTCAAGCCTTAATTCATATCAAGAAAACAACCCATCATTTCTAAATACAGAGGGTACTCAGTTAAGGACTTCATGGTTACTCCAGATGCTGGGCCTACTATCACTGAGGAGCTGGCAGAATCATTAGCATGCCAGGCGAAATGCTTAGCGATATTTCGCCTGCAATTACATTCTGAGTTCACATTGAGTGTGGTCGTTGCCAGAACCGCCTGACTGGCCCTTGTGCCGGTGGCACACAAAAAGCACCTACTACACTGGTGTTAGGAAGGGCATCCAGTTGTAGAAACATTGCCAGATCAGATTGGAGCTTGGTGCAGCCACTGGCTCTCCGTCCAACCCATGCCAGCATGGTAAAGGGACATTAAACGATGATGATTATCCAACCTCCTACACTGCTCCAACTACTAGCGACATCAGCAAAACCTCCTGACTTCATACCTTACTTAAAAAACAAATCACATAGCAATGGTACCTTAAGAAAAGAACAGAAACTGCTGACTGGTTGGGTAGCTGTCACACCCACGCTTTTCAGTCTCTACCTGTACAACCTCCATTCACTCTCACACAAATCTGCACAAAGCCTTACATGCAGTAGGCGTCCTGCCACCATGCCTCAATCGCTAAGCCTAACCAACCACCTAGAAACCTATCTCCAAACAAATGAAGTAAGAAGGACTCCTACCAGTTACACCAGAGAATGTCAAACACAACAACAACAACCATCATCATCATCAAACAGGAGACAAAAAAAAAGAAGAAAAACACCAGCAACTCTTCTCCTACGTTTGTAGTTGAGAGGAAACACAGAAGGAGAAGAGAGTATAAAAAATGCAGAAATACCAGCAGCACTCTCTCAGGCATCCCACTTAAACTAACAGAAAAAAAGCAACTACCATCTTACGACGGAAAAATAGTTTAGATCTTGAACATTTTTCCATAACAAGTAATAACAAAAACAAAAAAAACAACCCTTTTATTCCTGTATTTGTTTCAGTCATTTGACTGTGGCCACGCTGGAGCGTCACCTTTAGTCAAACAAATTCACCATAGGATTTATTCTCTTTTGACGAACTGCTAGGTTACAGGGATGTAAACACACCAACATCGGTTCTCAAGTGATGATGAGGGGGGGGGGACAAACACACACTATATATATATATATAAACGCAGGGTGGCTGTGTGGTAAGTAGCTTGCTAACCAACCACATGGTTCCGGGTTCAGTCCCACTGCGAGGCATCTTGGGCAAGTGTTTTCTACTATAGCCTTGGGCTGACCAATGCCTTGTGAGTGGAGTTGGTAGACGGAAACTGAAAGAAGCCTGTCGTATATATATATATATATATATATATATATATATATATATATATTATATATATATAATATATATATATATATTATATATATATATATTGTGTGTGGTGTGTGTATGTATATGTTTGTGTGTCTGTGTTTTCTCCCTAGCATTGCTTGACAACCGATGCTGGTGTGTTTACGTCCCCGTCACTTAGCGGTTCGGCAAAAGAGACCGATAGAATAAGTACTGAGCTTACAAAGAATAAGTCCCAGGGTCAATTTGCTCGAGTAAAGGCGGTGCTCCAGCATGGCCGCAGTCAAATGACTGAAACAAGTAAAAGAATATATTTATTCTTTCAGTTTCTGTCTATCAAATCCATTTCACAAGGCTTTGGTTGGGCCGAGACTATAGAAGACACCTGGGACCATGTGGTTGGTAAACACACAGTCATGCCTGCATCTAGTGTACTTTGCATAAAAAAACTAGTTGCTGTATGGACTTTACCTGCATGTTGAAAGACCGAATGGAGAACATGTGAGTGAGTTTGTGGCAATCATGACTGTAGTCCTAACAGCACTGGATGTGTTTGCATGGTGAAGAATCCTCTCTGAATAACATCCAGAACATTAAAGATAACACTGACTGGCGCTTGTGCCAGTGGCACATAAAAAGCAATATCTGAACATGATCGATGCCAGGCCCACCTGATTGGCACCTATGCCAGTGGCACGTAAAAAGCACCCACTACACTCTCAGAGTGGTCGGCATTACGAAGAGCATCCAGCTGTAGAAACTTTGCCAGATCAGATTGGAGCCTGGTGCAGCCGCTGGCTCTCCAGACCTCAATCACACCGTCCAACCCATGCCAGCATGGAAAACGGACGTTAAACGATGATAATGACACTGTATAATCATATACACCCAGTTCAGACAAACACAAAAAGTAGAAAGATAAAGATAACATAATCATCAGTAATCTCGTTAATCTTCAAATCCTAAATCCGCCAGTCATCACTCACAAACAGGTCAGTGTGGCTCAGCAACATGTACCATGCTGTTGGTAATCGTCTGAGGTACCTTTGGAAATTGCTTGAGGTACCTATACAGTACAGAGCAGATACAGACACTCACTTGGCTGCCAACCAATTCACATGTGGAGCTAATGAAACAGCCCCAAAATGTGACACCTGGAGGAAGACGGGGGTTGGGGGGGGGGGGGCTGCATCAGAAACTGGCTGAGATTCATTTACAGTTGAGTAGACAGGTATTGTGAAATTAAGTACCTTGCTCAACGATATAATGAGCCGGTTGGACTAAAGGCTAAACCTGTGATCAGAGGATCAAGTGCTGAACATCTGAACCCATTATCTGCTAATTTCTATTCGTTTTAGCCATTAGACTGTGGCCATGCTGGGGTACTGCCTTGAAGAATGTTTTAGTCGAATGAATTGACCCCAGGACTTAGCTACCAAATCCACTCACAAGGATTTGGTTAGTTTGAGGCTGTAGTAGAAGACACTTGCCCAAGGTGTCATGCAGTGGGACTGAACCCAGAACCATGTGGTTGGGAAGCAAACTTCTCAACCACACAGCCACGCCTAGTCACACCTTCAAATTTTAGAACAGCATTTGTTGTCCTTGCATTAAGTTCACCCACAATGTCAACCTGAACAGTCAGTGCCATCAGAACCCAGTGGAAAGCCAACAAGAAAGTCTTTACATGGTTGCTTAACCTGCTAGAAATAACAGCTAAGTTTCCTGCAAATCACATCCCAATGTTTAAAAAAACAAAACTGTTGGATAATATAGTCTTTGATAGTTATAACTAAGTCTTTGATCACTGATCCTTATAATCTTTACATTCATTTTTCCATGCTTGCATGGGTCAGATGGAATGTCTACAGCTGAAAGCCCTGACTGTTGCCCACCCTCAGCTGTTTCCAAGGAAGGTAATATTTCCCCCATGGGCCAGACAGACATGTTTCCACAGAAGATGGGCAACGAAGGACACTGCTGATATGATGGAGATACTCATGATATATCAAGACGAGGACACACCAACTCCACACACGGATGCCTGCACTTACAGCTGTGCCACAGAACCTCACAAAACCAGACACCAATATTCAAGCATCGTCGAAGCCTAAATAGGTGACATCAACATCATCATTTAACATCTGCTTTCCATGCTGGTATGGGTTGACTGGAGATGACAAACTGGAAAGTTGTACCAGGCTCCAGTCTGCTTTGGCTTGGTTTCTATGGCTGGATGCCCTTCCTCATGCCAACCACTCTACAGAGTGCACTGGGTGCCTTTTAAGGGTCACTAACACAGGTGCCTTTTACCTATGAAGAAAACCAAACAGTATCCAAGTAAGCAATCCCCACAGACTATATACACACATATATAAACAAGATTTTTCAGCTTCCAGCCATCAAATCCACTCCCAAGACTTTGGTCATCCTGGGGCTGTAGTAAGACATTTGTCTATGGTACCACACAGTGGAACTGAACCTGGAACTAAGGAATTGGAAAGCAAGCTTCTTAACCACGCAGTCATGGCGCCAAATAACAACAACAACAACAACAACAACAAAATGCAGCCAATGCAGATTGCCAAACTGCATCTGTAGAAGTAGGCAGATCTGTGAGACTGGATCTGTAAGATACACCACAGCATTTGCTAACTTGGATTAATCAACAACAGACCAAACCAGTTTGGTTTTCTTCTTAAAAGAACTTTATTAAAAGAATCATAAAACATGCAATGATGAAATTTCATTATAAATCTATAAATAAACACACAAGTTACTAATTTATTTCATAATTAGCAGCAGCTGGTTCTAAGTTATTCATACTGCAGACTGTGAATATTCTAAGGCATGACTGAGTGGTAAAGAAGCTTGCTTTGCAACTCTGTGGTTTGGGGTTCACTCCCACTGTGTGGCACCTAGAGCAAGAGTCTATCAAAACCCTGGGCCGACCAATGCTTTGAGAGTGAATTTCGTAGACAGAAACTTTGTGGAAGCTAATCATAAGTGTCTTTGAATGTATGTCTGTGTGTCTGTCTCCCTCACCACTTGACACCTGGTGTTGGTTTGTTTGTGTCCCTCTAAATCTTAACACTGGCAAAGACAAACAAGTACCAGACTTAAGTGAAAAAAAATTAGTACTGGGGTTAATTTGTTTAACAAAACCCCTTCAAGGTGGTGCTCCAGCATGGCTGCAGTCCAATGACTAAAACAAGTGAAAGAACTGACCGATTCTAGATTCTTTATAAGGTTTGCCAAACACAACAATTAAGGACAACTTTAAAGAAGACAATCAATATTACAGATTTAGCTTAATTGCACTCACTCACTCTCACTCTCTCACACACTCACTCTCAGTTTCTCTCACTCACTCACTCACTCTTAGTTTCTCTCACTCACAACCTCACTCTCACACTCACTCACACTCTCTCTCACATTCACACCCTCCCTCTCTCACACTCACTCACAAACATACTTGGCATAATAGATATATAAACCTTGAACAATGTCAAAAACAATGAAATTAGTCATGAAGAAATGTTAGATTTCCTTAAAAAAAGAAAAAAAAAAAAAGACAAAACAAAAACAAGCAGCAAAAGAAGCTGCCAATTCTAATTTTGGCATTCTGACACTTAAAAAATTCTGTTGTTTTCTTCTTAGAAAAATTTTTTCTTGCAAAGCACAAATTCTTGTTACCTGTCTGAATATTATTCCCGACCAGTCACCCATTTGAAGTTATTTCGACAATAAACATCTGCACTGGGGATCCAGTTCCATTTATTCTGAGAAATCTCAACTGAAGCAGGAGAGACAAGAGCAAATTTAAAAGGGGTTATTATACAAAGTCCCTTCATCCTACCCCACCTCAATAACACCTCACCTATTCTCACCACCCCCAATGTCCCTTGAGGGAAGGTTCAGACAGCCCCACCATCATTTCTCTCACTTATCACTGTCTTTATCGCCAACTCATTTTTTTGGTTTTCCAACTGGGGCAGCCATGTATCTACACTTCAGCAACTGGGACAAAGTCACCCCTGCTCACCCAGTCGAGAGGGGTTTTTTTTTGGGGGGGGGGGTCATACCAGGTACTTGGTGACCCTGTCAGTACTGGTGCTACACAAAAAGCACTGGCGTGGGTGCCACGTAAAAGACATCCAGTCCACTCTGTAAAGTGGTTGGCATTCGGAAGGGCATCCAGCTGTAGAAACCATGCCAAAACAAACAATGGAATCTAGTGAGGCTCCTGGCCTTGCCAGCCCTTATCAATCCAACTAACCCATACCAAGATGGGAAACAGACATTAACTGATGATGATGATGTAGTTAGCTTCTTTAATGTGACCTTCAAGACCCCAACCAAAGTCAAGAAATACCAGAAATATATTTCAGGTCTGACAATTACCCAGGGATGTCATCTGCACGGAAAATAAGTTAGTGCCACCACAGGATACTGGAGGTGAAAAAAAATTAATTAATGATACTTATGTAGTGAGACTAACATCATCCTCATCATCATCTAATGTCCACTTGTCCATGCTTGCATGGGTTGGATGGAATTTTGAGGCAGATTTGCTACAGCTGGATGCCCTTCCTGTCGACAACCCTCACCAACTTTTCAAGCAAGATTAATATTTCCTCGTGGCCAGACGGGTTTTGTGAAAAACTGGGAACAAATATCACTGGTTTACAACTACCACATGATATCAAGACAAGGGCACACACACACATTATAGTAGGTGCTGCACAGTAGGATCGAACCCAAAACCACATGGTTAGGAAGCAAGTTTCTTAAACACACAGCCAAGCCATAACTTTAACAAAATTCCTCCAGAAATAAAACCAGCTTTGGCTGTTTATTCTATTAATGTTCTTTTTGTCTTTTTTTTTCTTTCGTTTCCTTGTTACTCTATAAATATATTCTTTTGCATAGCTTCCCATTTTAGAGAATAATGATCACAGCCATGGCTGTTTGTCTTACATTCCAACACGTTCTTGTAACAAAAGTGTATAAACAAAGCGAAGCAGGTGAGCCAATACAGCATCGTTTTAAGTCTGCTTTTCCATGTAGGCACAGGGAAATCATCATCATCATCATCGTTATAACATTCAATTTGCCATTCTTGCAATGGGTAGGTCAAGTCAGTTCTTTGGAATTACTGCTCCACTCCCTAGAGATGGGTTGGGAGCCATATCTCACTTGTATGTCCATGTTTGGCATGCTTTCTACACAGTCATCATGGCACTCCATCAGTTAGGACGATGAGGAGGGTTCCAGTTGATCCGATCAACAGAACAGCGTGAAATTAACATGCAAGTGGCTGAGCACTCCACAGACACGTGTACCCTTAATGTAGTTCTCAGAGAGATTCAGCGTGACACAGAGTGTGACAAGACTGGCCCCTTTGAAATATGGGGGCAACAGAAACAGGAAGAAAGAGCAAGAGAAAGTGGTGGTGAAAGAATACAACAGGGTTCGCTATCACCCCCTGCGGGCAGGAGGCTTGTGGAGCTTCAGGTGTTTTTCGCTCAGTAAACACTCACAACGCCCGGTCTGGGAATCGAAACCACAATCCCACAACCACATGTCCTTCCTACTGCACACTCGTTTACAGAGTGTACTGGATGTATTTTATCATGGCACCAACACCAGAGAGGTTGTCCTGTCCTTGGCAAGAATTAAACAGTTCTTTCTGCATTGTTCTATTTGTCAACCACTTTACAGAGTGTACTTGGCACATTGTCAGTTATAAAGAGTGAAAAGTTTAACAGGAATTAAACAAACACAATAAAGCTAACGAACATCTGCAAATAAATTATCAACATGAAGATTATTCTTTCCTCATCATTCAACATCTGCTTTTCCATGCTTGCATGGGTTGGATGGAATTTGGTGAGGCAGATGTTCTACAGCTGGATGCCATTCCTGTCACCAACCATTACTGGTTTCCCAGCAAGGTTATCCCCCCTTGCAAGGCATGTTTTTTTTTTAAGGAAGACTGAAAATGAACAACCTCGCTTGTAGTTTGATGACGATGCTCATTTACAACCACCATCTGGTATCAAGACAATGGTACACACACGTGTGATGGGCTTCTTTCAGTTTCCATCAACCAAATTCACTCACGAGGAACTGGTCAGCTCAAGGACATAGTAGAAGACACTTGTCCAAAGTGCCAGGCAATGGAAGTAAACCCAAGACCACAGGATGGGGAAGGAAGCATCTTAACCACACCTGTGCCAGTGGTTCTCAACCATCTTTTACCTGTAGCCAATGACAGTACTGCTTGATTGGCACTCGTGCCAGTGGAACTTTAAGAGCACCAACTGAGCATGATTGTTGCCAGGACCACGGACTGGCTCCCATGCCGGAGGCACATAAAAAGCACCATTCGAGCATGGTCGTTGCCAGTACCGCCTGACTGGCCCTTGTGCTGGTGGCAATTAAAGGCACCCACTACACACTCAGAGTGGTTGGTGTTAGGAAGGGCATCCAGCTGTAGAAACTCTGCCAGATCAGATTGGAGCCTACTGGCTCGCCAGTCCTCAAACCGTCCAGTCCATGCCAGAATGGAAAGCAGATGTTAAATGATGATGATGATGATAATGATGAACCTTTGGATTCCTATTCTATTCAGATTATATTTTTTACAATTAATTATTATTAGGAATTGTATTCAAAAAATTATTTAAATATTTTCTGTATTAATCATGTATAATTAATTAATTGCAGATAAATTTCAACAGCAAAATTTTACATGGACCTCAGTTGAGAACCACTAATATACACTATTCTTTTATTTGTTTCAGTCATTTGACTGCGGCCATGCTGGAGCACTGCCTTTAGTCAAACAAATCAACCCCAGGACTTATTCTTTGTAAGCCTAGTACTTATTCTATCGGTCTCTTTTTTGTCGAACTGCTAAGTTACGTGGATGTAAACATACCAGCATCGGTTGTCAAGTGATGTTAGGGGGGAGGGGGGGGGGGGGGCAAATACACATATATGATGGGCTTCTTTCAGTTTCCATCTACCAAATCCTCTCACAAGGCTTTGGATGACCCGAGACTATAGTAGAAGACACTTGCCCAAGGTGGCACGCAGTGGGTCTGAACCCAGAACCATGTGGTTGGTTAAGCAAGATACTCACCACACAGCCACTCCTGCGCCCTAAAAGATTCCTTTAAAATAAAATGGGTAGATTTTTGAGAATGAACAGAAGGGGATAAATTTGGAGTTAATACCCAGAAAACAACAGCTTTGAAAGAGGACCCTTTTTTTTTTAATCCACACAAAAACTGGCAAAGGGAGATTGCTTGCTCTCCACTAAACAACAACAGAATATTGGTAATGGTTTTAACTAATTAAGACAAAGGAAAAACAGCAACAATCTTGAACAACCTTAAGAAATTAATCACCACAAAGAATGTATCTAATTGGATAGGTTTTGTCTTCTTTACAATCGTGTTTTTAGATTATTTATGACTTTGATCATCATCATCATCATCATCATT
>NC_043003.1:1854800-1874800 GCF_006345805.1 Octopus sinensis
TCACATTTTTGCCCTCAATCCTAACCCGTCTCCTTTTTCATTAAACTTCTCAGGAAACAGCCAGAAGAAAAAAAAAAGAAACGGGAAAAAAAAAAGACTAGTGAAAAGGGCACCAAACCGTAATTATGCCTAAAATTTTTATTGCTGAAATCTTAAAGAAAAACTGAAGTTAGTTAAAGTGAAAACGATAAAATAGCCACCAAGTTGTCACCAGATATACGAAGGAAGCTAGTAAAAACATGAAGAGATTAGAAATAGTTTTCAGCATTTGATAAACATTAAAACACGCCTCCCAAATTCAGCAGAGTACAATCAGGAAAACAGTTTTTCGTTCATTAAAGGAAAATTAGCTTACGGGAGGCCTTCCTCACTTTGCATATCGAACCCGTTATAATTTTTTTGAGCCATTTTTTTTTTTTCTATGTCCATTCCCTTTTGTTACCATATCGCTATGGAGATATACTGGCTTTATTTCAATTAATTTTGAAATAAAGTAGGATTTAGTGAAATAACCGTCATTATCAAGCTGGAACATAAAGAGAAATTTTAGTGGAACCTTTAAAATCAGAACATTTTCAAAAAGAAGTTTGCATCATAGAAGCAGGAAAGGGTCTCTGGCGAGTTGGTCCTCGCCGACAACGTCCGCTAATGAAAAGAATTGACTTTGAATCTCTCGCTTCTTGTGGGTACTTTGAAAGAAAACTGAATGAAGAAGCTGCCAGAGAGATCTCTCAATGAGAACACAAAAGAATGGTTGTGCTCAGCTAAATGTCTTTTAATGCTGTTCTAGGAGTCGTCGTGCCAGAGAATGAAATGCCAGCACGTTAATGAACTGAAAGTTAAAAATAGGTTATTCTTCCAAAAGCAAAGCAAATTGCATTCTACGGCATTTACCATTTAAACAAGACACAAAACGAATTCGTATCATGTGCGAGGATAGAAGCGAAAACTAACAAAAGCACGAAGCTTTTGCAGCTGTTATTCTCTGCCAACAAAATGTTTTCACAGTTTTACAATCGTCGCATAAATGTTTATGTGGTTGTGATATTTTAGCCCTGAGTCAATCAGACTAGGTCAAATCAGGATCAACCAGTCTTTATTTTCGATACATGTTCTACCGAACACTACATTAATATACACAAACACATTGGTTTTAAAGTCAGGAGGAGGAAGATGTGATTCGACAGAGATTTGATTGTTATTTGAAGTGGCTCAAGCAGTCATCAATGCTGTTAATTACCAAGTAGGTGGAGTGTCCAAAAACAAACGATGTGGTCCGACTAAGCACACCATAGTATTTACAATTATCTCTTCAGCTTCCTTGACTTTTAAATAAAAAGACTGCTGTGTGGCAGAATTAAAAAAGCATTAGATTAATATATGGTAGAGAGAGAAAACAAAATATGTATTGTCTTTTTGTCTCTCTTTGTTATAAGGTCACATTTTTCCCCACTAAATGTGAAGTAGCATTATCCATACAAACAAAAAACAACTTAGTATATGTGACATTAACTTTCAAATACTAGTGAAACAAGCGAAAAACTAGCGAAGTTTAAGATATTTAAAGTTAAGAAGAAGGAAGATGGTTATAGAAGAGGTGCAGGAAAAACCGGTGACTATGACGGTTGGTGTGCTAGAAATAGCAGTAAAAATCTTCAAATGACATGCAACCGATTTTAATAGATTAAACACATTTCATGTGGACCTGATAAAAAGAAACAAACGAGATGGTCACAGACAAAATACCTTCGATCATAAATCTGCTCAACCGTGGATAACATTGTCCCCTGAACAATGATAAAAGTGCAAGCATGTAACACTAATTGATGTTATTTCAATTATATTTCGTTAGTCTAAAATAAATTCTCACTTCCATTCGAACTCAAAACTACAGGACCCCCTCCCCAAAAAAAAAAAAAACATCGTGGTAATTATTTTTAGAAAGTTCGTAAATCGAATAGAAATAAACGAAATCAATAATCAATCGGAGTTACTGAATGATTGATGAAAGTGAAAGCAGAACCATAAACAGAAGGGTGACGATAACTTTTGTTTAGAAAAGTCTTTAATTTGATGACTAACGTTGTAATAAAGAATATAATTACTTCCTTGAAATAGAGAAGACTCTCAATGCGAAAGCAACGATGTCTCAGGCGGCTGCCTTCTCAACGACAACCATTTCGGTAATTCCAGGCACAGCCTCAATAAACCGGATCCTGCTTATCTTTCACCTGCGTCATTAAATTGCTATTAATTTTATCCTAATTAGAATTTCTCTTTGCATTAAATATGTCTCCACTTCAAAGTTAGAAGTGACTAGGAAGTAACGAAATGGAAATAGTCAGCCGAATACCATTCTAAATGCTAAATAAATTTTAAAGAATTTAAAAAGAATGAGGCGCCCATTTTGGGTTTAAGTAGATGAAGGAGCGATCATTCCGTGACCAGATTTACAAACTTTAGTTGGGAAATATCGGTAGTTGCGGCCGAAAGCGAAGGCTTTATAATAATACAGAACATAGGAAATAAGGGTTAAATAAAAGTCCGGAAAGGAGCAGAGACGTTTAGGAGTAACTTGTGAGAATGATTTGGACAGGTAAAAATTTAAGATATAAATGAGAATGGCAATGGACAGGTAAAGGTTTAAGATATAAATGAGAATGGCAATGGAGCAATGTTGCCGTGTAACATTACGATTTTCACTTAATCTGAAGACTTGCCATTATTATTAATTCTTACCGGTTACTTTTGGCGATTACTTATTCCGTTCTCAACTGAACCAATTTTTAACTTTCATTTCTTATTAAAAGACCTCTAGTTATCAATGTTGTGTTTGTTTACTTTCCACATTCCGACCTAAAATAGTGATTCGCCCTGAAAATTAACTCCTCTCCTAACACAATCCTAAATAACAGTCTGTCAGTCTCTGAAGGTACTTTTGTTGCAAGAATGTCGTTTATTTACACAACGTACGACATATTGAAAGGTGAATCATCACATCCGCCCAATTAGCATTCGTGAAGAAACCAGATATTTTGCTCAAATTGGTGTAAATTTGTCAGAATTGTGGCCATTAAAAATGAAAGTTGTTTCTCAGCTTTGTCAAACTAAAAGCAAGTTGACAAAAAACATTTAAAATCTGGGTGAATGTTGTTGGCAGTTGTCCATATCATAAAACGGTTTCATAAATAATTTTTTTCTTTTACTTAAAAGTCATTTATTAAAGCAGTTGTTTGATTGAGATAAACCTTTTTGAATGCTGACACGGATTCTGTGAGAAATATCAGAGAAAATGAAAATTTAACAAAACCAGAACAGTTACAAATTGATATTCTTGAAGAATATGTTTGTCGTTGATTTCAGAGTGATCTGATAGTTATCAATGGAATCAATCCAGAGAGATATGAACATCTTCTGGTGGAATTAGACGAAACAAAAAATATTTCTATAGAAAATATAGAAGAGGCCGATGGAGAAAAGTCACTGAAGGTGTTTAGTTTGGAGGAAATGCAAAAAGAAAGAAAAAGTTTCCTCGAACAAGCATCGGATAAAATAGACATATTTTTAAGGAAATAAAATATATTCTTACATATGTTGTTCAATATGATGGATTAGAATCCTTATTTGACAACTATTATAGAGAACCAGAGTTAGGATTTGGCCAATCCTTCTAACTGCCAGACACAAGGTAGAGTCGTTTTGGTCTAATGCCAAGGAAAGATTGAAGTAGGTGAATGGTACAACTAAAGAACTTTTCAATAGTTATTCGAAAAAAAAAAAACACTGAGAGATGGTGAAATGAGAAGAGAGGTGGTCGAGGGTTTCAACAAGGTTAGCCTTGCCATTTCTGTTATGTTCTACATATTTCATAGATTTATTACCACAAATGACAATTGCTGAAAATTTCCTTTAATTTGTTTGGCATTATTATTGTTATAACAATAGTCATATGACAACATTGTTTTGCTTAAAATAATTAAGGCTAGAACATTATTATTATTAATTTGTGATGCAGAAAAACTCCACGATGAGGGTCCTTAATATAAAAGATAGAAATAAATTGCTTATTCTCGTATTTGAATCCATAAAAAATATTAACTGAATATTTTCTATTATTTTTACATCGCGATGAAGCTTCTTTGCTATCACTAGCTCCGCTAGAAATCGCTGTTAAACCTCTTCCTCAGATATCCATCTATTAAAATAGTGTGGATGTATAAAATACTGGAAAATGCCTGGATGTGAGAAAGAAAACTAGTAAACGGTACGTCCACCCCCAATACCCAGCTCATTAAATCTGTTATAAGCTTGTCGCTAATAATTAAGATTAATAATGTATAAATCACTCTCGCACTCAAATGGATATTTTCATTCGATGGTTAATTAATTTGTTCTAATCAAGATAGATTTCAGAGTCTCCTAAAACGACGGAAGGAGATGTTTTATGCCGTTCTTAGAAAAACATAGAATATAATCGCCAAAATTCGCTTCAATTAAGAAGCGAGGTGCGCGATGATACGGTTTCGAGGTAAAGGCATGAACATCACATCGTGTCATAAGGCAGGGTACAGAGTCGGGTGGAAAGAGGAGCACGGGGTGGTTATAGAGAACTAATTCTAATTACACGAGAGACAGAGAGAAAGACTAATGAATGTTGCGAAGAGATGTTAAGGGGTGGAATATTCTCGTGTAATGGTGCGAGTGATGTTGAGAGAAAGAGGAAAAAGCAATTGGCTGGGGTGAGACATAAGGGTGGATTGTTAGTCATCTCATAGCAAACCGGGTATTTTGAGTAAAATGTGCAGCTGAGCAGCAACAACAAACCTGTTTTTCGAATATTTCTTGCACCACATTTAAATCTCCGTTTTTCACACCCCAAGCAAGATCGGTCATATTTGATACCAGTAATGTTGTTGTTGTTGGTGTTGTTGTTCTTCGTCTCGACTTGTTGCCGTCGTGAGAGGGACAAACGGAAACGGTGACCACCGACACCGAACGCACTTTTCTTAGCTTCCTTTTGATTCGTTCCTCTTTCAAAAATAAACCAATAGGAAAAGTTTTCTCATAACTTACATAATATTTTATACTTTATTGTGTTTTTGTATTAAAATTTTATTCGTTTCTACCTCAGATTATTCTGAATTTGTTAATTTTATATATTTTATTAATAAAACTAATTTTGATAGACAAATGTTATGTAAAATACTGAAAGTAGAAACACGAATGGAACTATAAAAGACGGGCTATTTTCTAAGTTGGACACCGTATAGCAATATAAAGAGTGGAATACTAAGGGAAGTAAGTCTCAGTCTTCGTCGTCGCACCTGACTTCATTCTTCTCCGTGAAATCGTCCCCGGTTTTCGTTAATTGACTCCTCTTCTGTGTTGTGAAGAAAGCACCATGCGTCTCGTTATCTTGGATACAAGCAATGATGTCAGCGAATGGGCTGCAAAATATATCAGGAGGAAAATTCTGGAATTTAAGCCAAGTGCTGAGCGCTATTTCACTCTTGGCCTGCCGACTGGGAGCACACCCCTCGGAACTTACAGACGACTAATTGAATTCTACAAAGCTGGTTGCATTTCTTTCAAGTATGTGAAAACCTTTAATATGGACGAATATGTTAATCTTCCCCGCGACCATCCAGAGAGCTATCATTCGTTTATGTGGAACAATTTTTTTAAACATATCGATATAGAGCCGAGCAATGCTCACATACTGGATGGCAATGCTCCTGACTTGGACACAGAATGCCGCGAGTTCGAAAAGAAGATAGCAGAAGCTGGTGGCATTCAACTTTTCGTTGGTGGAATCGGTCCTGACGGCCACATAGCCTTCAATGAACCTGGTTCCAGTTTGGTTTCTCGCACAAGGGTGAAAACCCTCGCGCAGGAAACGATATTAGCTAATGCTAGGTTCTTCGATGGAGATATCGAGAAAGTCCCAAACATGGCATTAACTGTTGGAGTCGGCACTGTAATGGACGCCAAGGATGTCCTGATATTGATTACAGGTGCACATAAAGCCCTCGCCCTGCACAAATCCGTAGAAGAAGGTATCAACCACATGTGGACCGTGTCTGCTTTCCAACAACATCCCAGCACGACTTTCGTTTGTGACGAAGACGCCACCTTGGAGCTGAAAGTGAAAACTGTCAAATATTTCAAAGGTCTCATGCAAATTCACAATAAATTAGTTGAAGATATCTAAACAATTCGGTTATCAAATGAGGCCACCTTCTTTAACAAGTCACAGGTTATCTTCCAATAATTCGACTGAGTCCGGACAATACTGCAAGTGGTTTATTTTCCTTGTTTTGCCTGAATTATGAAACTTGAAAATTTATCTTTACAATTTTATTTTCTAAACATTTTGTTTTCAAAGGAAAAAAAATTATTTTTCTATCGTATTACTCTGAAAATGTATATTACAGACCAATTTAAAAAAAATTAAAATGCTGTTACTTAGAAAATGTTTTAATTGCCTTTTATTAGGGACTTTGAACCCTTTTTGTTGTTGGGTTTCGGTTTTCTGAATTGTGTGCCTATGTATGTTGATATTTTTGTTTGCTTGCATTTTTTTGTATTTGTTTTACGTAAACAGATACAAAGAAACGTTGGTGTTTAGTTTTATTTCGTACTAAAATGCAGGATATTTTCCCACCCATCTCGCTCACCACATACATGCGTGAGCTTTTAGCGAAATAAATATCGATGTTAGGTTGCAATTTATTTACATTTGACGGATATTTGTCAAAATGTAAATAATTCCTCATCTCTTAAATATAGAACTGTAGGTTGCAATTGTTCTGAACACCAGTTCAACTCTAATCGAACGCCTTTCGGATAAAAAGTAGGCAATCTTTCGTTCGCGAGTTCTATCGAAGGATTGCCAAAAGGTATTCCAGTCATCACTCCCCTCTCAGATAACCAAGACGATCCAATTTCATTTTTTTAAAAGCCTTACAATAAGACCGCTTTCTTACTGAGTTCCACTTGAACGTAATATTGTAGGCTTCCCTTCAGTTTCATTCCATTTTAAAAATGCCCATTATGTATATATTGACTTGCAAATACTTTCGAATAGTTTGCATGGAGGGGAAATTTTGTATGTTTAAACACATTATACAAAAGCATTGTCATTTTATAAGATTTTGCTGGCAAATTTTAAATCGACAAACATTTGCATGAAAGAAAATAAATGGAGAACTTTCTAATACTTCCAAATCTTAAAACTCTATTGAAACCATTTGTGGGGAATTTTTTTTTTTTTTTCCTGGTCGCACATGACAAGGTTTAACGGAAATCCTCTCTTAATAAATTAGTTTCACTATTCCTCCACTTTTTTTTCTTCTTTTGTGCGAAAGTGAAGAATACGCACACCCAGTGTTTAGGGGTTTTGTTACGCCGAAAACTGGTGGTATACGTATTCCTTACCTGCGAAATTGCAGCGATTCAACTTGGAATTGAATTTTTGTGTGAAGATTAATTACAGAAAATATCTGCTTAACCATGCCTTTTCTTCCCGGTGACCAGCATGAGAGCGAACACTTCTTTCGTGGGTAAGTATTAGAACAGGTGGTTTCTATGGGGGAAAGATTTCTGAGGATTGAAAAGGGAGCAGATAAATTGTTTTAATAAAATTAACATGGTTGTTTTAAAATGTCCACAAAATTATAAGCGTGCAAACTGTTTTTCTCGTAAAAAGTGGGACGAGGGACACCAAAAACACCTAAAATTTCTATTGTGGGGTGGGATTTTGCAGTTAGAAGAAAAACAAAACCAAAAACCTTGGACCTGCAGCAGGGGAGGTAATCGCGATTAAGCCATTTTACCCAGACAGAAACTTCAGTTCAGAAATTTCTCCTCAAACTTCTTATCGATGTACAAAACCGAGAATTTTAATTACTAAGAAATATTAAACGGAAAAAAAAGTTTTTCCAATAGTTCAAATATTTTATCAGTTCATGGCTAACAGAAATTGATCCAAACATTATGTATTCACGTGACATGCATTTGTCCTACTCTCTTGGTTCCTGATGTCTCTGATCCAATATTTTTTTTTTTCAGGTCGCCTTCATTCTTGGCCAACAAGCCTTTTAATTTTAATACAGTCCTTAATGCTTGCTTCCCTCTCTGATTCTTCCCCCGAATAATGGGTCTGAAATTGACAGACCCCTTCCAGAATTTAAGAAATTCTCTTGCATTTACATCATTCTTTTATTCACCCTGGTGTCGGGCAATTTAAAACCGTTTTAATGTTATTAAATAAGACTCCCCCTATTCTTTAAAATTTCTACAGGACTTCGCAGTATAACCGGCACCTTCTCCGCCTCTAAATAGATGAGTATCTTTCAGATTTGCGATTTCATTAAAAATTAAAAAAATAAAAGGGCAGGAAAACGCAACTATAACTATTGATCCTTCGACTATTTCGACAATCTTGGGTAAAGTTGAAGAACTCAATACATACTCGTCAGCAAAGACTTTGGAAAATGTCTTTTGCGTAAAGTTTTGTGAAAGTAAAAATTATACAATTATGGCATCTGATAAGGATATACCCACTTTTGCCGTAATTAAAAGTTCTTTTTGCCATTCAGAACTCCAAACATTGTTTAATAAAGTATTTACATTTATCATAATTTTACGGCTTCCCCTTATCTATTATAATATTACAGTAATGAGATCTCAGGTTCGATCCAGCAGCAAAGTATCTTAGGCAAAATTATTTTATTTTTACTATAATTCTTGAACTGATCTAAACCTTGTGAAATTGGGTGGATAGAGCTTAAATCAAGCTTTGCCGCACTGATTCCGCCTGAGAATTACGTTAATGTCTGCGGAATATTCAGTCACTTAGACGCTAATTTAGTGAGGAGTTTTGCTGATCGAACAATACTTATCGTCGAAATCAACGGAAATCCATTTACACACGTAATGGTGTAACAATTTTAAATTTTATTATTTTATTTTCCCAAAAGCTTGGAATTCGTTGGAGAGTGAATCGACAATGGTGGTCAGAGGATTTTTCAGAAATTCGGGTTGACGCCCCTCTTGAAAAATTCAAGGTTATCCTCTCTTACTTGCGCAAGTTTAGTTCTGGTCTGATAACAATTTACTGATAGCAAAAATAATTACAATGTTTAATTATGGCATTCCTACACAAATGTGCCCCACCAAATTTGTTTCCTCAAAACTTCCATAAAAATGGATATTATTTATTCTGATGAAATTTTCTAGAAATACGCTACAGAAATGTAGATTCCAATTATATCGGAATTTGTGAAAATTCATGCGAGTTGGCTCTGCTTCTTCATAACTTTCAGAAAAATTGGTATTTTTCTCAAAAATAATTTTCTACAAATACTTTTCAGAGTGCATAAATTACGATTGTATCGGAATTTAGTGTGTAAGAAAAAATAGTGAGCGTCCATATACTGACATACATCACAATATCTTTGGAAATTTTATTTTATAGATATATCTGACGTATGTGTTCGAACCCATCAAATTTTTTTTCATTCATATCAAATTCCCATATAATCTCTGGATGATGATTATTGGATATTTCATTAAAAAAAAAAACTCGTTTTTCTGTAAGTTATGAGTAAAGAAAGCTGCCTCGTGTGAATTTTCCGAACCTCCTCACCATCGGGGAAAGAATTTTCGCCACATATTCCGATATAATCAGAATCTACCCCATCTGAAGTGCATTTATAGAAAACCTCATTAAAAAATATCCATTTCTTGGAAGTTAAGAGGGAAGAAACGTGTAGGAATGCCATAATTGTATTTTCCACGCACGCACGATGTTGGATCTCTGACTGATTCGAGCAGTTTCCATTCTGAGTTAATCCCTCAGGAGTTGAGAACCATTCCTAGAAGCGGGGAGTCGCAGAAATGTTTGTGAAAATGGTTGTACAAAAATACATCGACCATAAAACACAGGCTGCAAAACGAAAACGAGTATTTCTCACCAAGAAATGCATGAAATGTTAATTATGTCTCGTTCAATATCTTTTTTTTTTTTCATAAATTATGGATGTTTGTTTATTTTTTAAATATTAAAGAGTTGCATAGTTTTATTGATTCACCAAAACGGGTCACGATGGTAAAAAGTTTAACAACTGGTTTACTTGAGAGCTGTATTTCTACTTTTTTTTTTTCTTAACGACCATCCTGATAACAGGTTAAATATATTTTGTGGGTTGAATGTATAAAAAGGATGAAATTGAATAATTCTATAGGGGTTGTTTAACTTCAGGTCAGCAGTGGTCCAGCCCATGAAACTCGTTTTTTCTTCCTTTTATTTTATTTTTCTTGTAGCCAAAATTTATCCAGAATAGGGACGTAACCAAGTAAAAAAAAGTCACAGAAGTTTTGTCTGGATCCCATAAATTAATTGATTCCCCCCACCCTCGTGACTTTATTATCGGTCACCTCCTGACCAGAGCAAATGAATGCTCTCCTTTCAATTTTAGCTAAAAACTATTACGGTGTTGAAACTTTGCGACCAAAACAAACCAGTGTTTTCTACTATTCAAGTTAATTTCTACTATGAAACGCAAACTTATTACTAATAATTATAACTCTAATGTACTGGAAAAGTTTATTTTATGACAGATCAAATAATATAACTTGTGTGTAGAGTTCGATGAACAATCGCAAGTGTATAAATAAGAGTTCCATTACGATTATCAATACGTAGCAACTAAATGCTTTCACTGGTGTTTAAACTAATTTCCACGTTAGTAAAATAAAACATAAGGCATCAAATAATTATACACATACAAAAATAATTTTTGTATTTGGTTAGCAGGATTCTTAATGTGAACTCGTGTTGGTGCGTGTGTTTATTATTAGCATAATGACCCTCCCGAAATACAAAAAAAAAAAAAAACGTGAATATTAATTGAAATGAAATCAATCTAATTATATAGAATTTAAAACGCCTTGTTTGCACCTATTTTGCTTCCTGACCCCGTGTTCATTTTGCATCGTCCCCTCTGTTTGTCCCTTGTGGCTTGAATAAAAATCCTTATTCTTTTTACAGCTGATGATGTTAATTATAATAATATCAATAAGGCAGCGAGCTGGCAGAATCGTTAGCATGCTGGGCAAAATACTTAACGGTATTCAGTCCATCTTGGCGTTCTGAGTTCAATTTTTGCCGAGGCTGACTTAGCCTTTCATTTTTTCGGGGTCAATTAAATAAGTACCAGTTATGCACTAGGGTCGATGTAATCGACTTAATCCCTTTGTTCTTGTTTGTCCCCTCTGTGGGCAATAAAAAATATAATAAAACTGTGTTTTTAACTTCTTTGCATACAAATGTTGTCGAGTGAAGCAGAAGGTGGCAGTTTGTCTTGTCTCGTTGAGGCTAGCAAATACAATCATTTATCAACTTTATGAATTTCGTTCAAAGCTGACAGTTGTCAGTAAGATAGTGAATGTTATCTAAACCAGCAGCACTCATATTTTAATCTCCATGGAAAGCATTTCAGGCGTTCCTCAGTGTTATCAATCTAAAGATTTGGGTGACTCACCAGACACCCTTTCAATCTAAAATGTTTTAATGGAGCTCTCGGGAGAGGTTGAAGCAACTTTTCTTTAATCATGATCATCATCGTTTAACGTCTGCTTTCCATGCTAGCATGGGTTGGACGGTTCAACCAGGGTCTGGGAAGCCAGAAAGCTGCACCAGGCTCCAGTCTTATCTGGCAGTGTTTCTACAGCTGGATGCCCTTCCTAATGCCAACCACTCCGTGAGTGTAGTGGGTGCTTTTTACGTGCCACCGGCACAGGGGCCAGTGGAGTTATTATTAATATAATTGCATAATGAATGCCATTGCTTTCGTTTACTTGTAAGTCTCAAATGCATGAAAGAAATCCAAATTTTGTCCCCAAATAATTAACAAGTATTTCTTTATTCCATTTCATAATGGTTTCTGGGAACAATGCCAGAAATTTTGAGGGGTAGGAGAGTAGTCAATACCATCGAGCCCTGTGCTTTATCTTTAACCCTTTCGTTACCAACCCGGCTGAAAATGCTTCTGGCTCTGTAGTACAAATGTCTTGTTTTCAAAAGTTCTTCCACCAAACCTTAGTCACAATTTATGTTCCTAACACTAGCTAAATGGTAACTAAGTTATTTTACTAAATTCTTTGTAATATTTAAAGTAATTGAAAGAAACACAGAACATCTCAAAATAAATACAGTAATGAAAGGGTTAACGACCCTGGAGAGATGACAGAGTTGATCTTGGAGTCTCAGAACACAAAGAACCTGAAGAAATACCAAAATGCAATTCTTTCAATGCTTTAATGACTCTGCCAAATCTCTTCCATTGCTTAATGAAGATGATCAATAGTTTTCTTTGTTAATTTCACTTTTTCTTCTTCCATGGTGAAACAACCGAACGTATTTGGCTTTTTCCCATGAATATCCCATTCATTACAATTCCATATGATTCATTGGTCAAGAATTGTCTTTATAAATTTTGGGGCCATTTTAGAAACAGATGCTCTGAGTAAGAATTTTATGAAAAAATAAAATCTAAGAAATTAAGAGAGAAAATTTGATTCTACACCTGTCTTGGGTTACCTGCTGCATCAGCAGTTTGATTTTGATCATCAACCATGTTTTACAAAAATTCTAGTATAATAGCAAAATCTATTCAAGAAATGGTTTCCTTGTCAGCTCTGGAACTCCATTGAGTTTGTGATTCTAAAGAGTTAAGCAGGAAAAGAAGAAATAAACTCAGACAACGAAAAATTACTATTGTTATAGGTCAGCAATTTTTTTTCATTAATTCTCTCTTGAATACAATTTAGCAATCAGTTATAAATGCAGAGTTGTACAACATTTAAGTGGAGGCACAATGGCCCAGAATTCTAATAAAATAAAATAAAATAATTTAATGATTCAGATGGTAGTGACAGTTTTATTCAAATATCCACTGAATACTCTTTTATTTACACAGTTACTAACTACCAACTTATAGACACTACTTTATGTCTCCTAGTACCAGCTGGAATTTCTCCATGTCCTTAATTCCTCCAAACTTAAGTACAAGGAAGAGTACTTCTTCATTATCATACTGCCGGAATTTCACAAAGATGTCATTCGGATTATCAGACATATCCGAAAGGGGTACAACGCTCTTCACATGGAGGAAGATGTCCTTACGACCTCCCCAGAACGTTAAGTGCGATACTTTGACTAAATCCTCAACACTGTTGTAGGCAATGATGCCAACGAGTCTCCGCAAATAGAAACTAAACACATACAGCATGGCACAGGCCACAATTGAATAAACAACAACATAATGACAAAGTTCCAGAGATAATTGGCCATTGCTGTGCATGGCATAGCAGAGTGGTACAGCAGCGACCGAAAAAGCCGTTTGGTATATTTTGAATCTTGACAACAGATGCATGTGTACGATGTAAGGGAAACGATAAATAACTTCAAATTTATGATTTAAAAGGCTTGCTTCATTACTGTAACCACAACAAGGCGACGGTGATGTCATTTGACTGTTTAGTGGCTTGTGAAGGAGTTTATTCAAGATGTAGGGTGTCCCACTAAACGCTTGGCGTTGGAAAAAATGGTGTTGGAAATTCTGAGACAGAGGAGCAGAAAATGGACACAGAAAATGAGATTGGAGCTTTGGAAAGTTTATTTTTAATATAACCGTGGACATTGTCCTTCTATAGAAGTGACCTAACATTTTCTCAAGTTTTGTTTCGACAGTTTTGAGTTAACGATCAGCTTTAACAGCAATTAAACGAACAATTCATCTGTAAAGAGAAAAAACAGTGAAAGGAAGAAAGAAAGAAACAAACAACAAATAATGAAAAGAAGTAAAAAGGCAAAAAGAAAGACAACAGCTTCAGACTGAATTTACATAATTCTAATATTGTTACTCTTGAGACAGGGATTGGCAATAGGATGATGCATGGGCGCGCACACACACGTATGTATTCATGTGTGTGTGTGTGTGTGTGTGTGTATGTACGTGTGTGTCATCATATATATATATATACACACATACATACATACATACACATCATCTATCATCCGGTTTCCACACTGGCATAGATACACACTGGAATACACACACACACACACACACACATATATATATATATATATACACACACACACACACACACACACACACATATTATTAAATGAATTATAGAGTGCTATTTCATTGTAATATGACACAATATAAAGCCGTTCCTAAGAGGTTCCCAGAGTATAAAGTTACAATATTTGACCGGATCGCAGACAGAAGATATTAAAGTAAGGACCTCATGACTAAACTTTAGTTGACTCTACCAAAATACCTATTTCAACGAAACTGAGTCAGTTGACTCATGACTCAGCTAATAGTTGCAAGGGACATTGTTGTTCAGACTGAAGATAGCTCTGATTGAATAGACATATGATCAAAGGGGTTCCAGCCATGCCCATCTCAACTTATTACTTTTTTTTTTATACATAGATACAGGCAGGGCTGTGTAATGAAAAAGTTTGTTTGCCAACAATATGGTCTTAGTTTCAGTTCTACTGCATGGCACCTTGGGCAAGTCCCTTCTACTACAGCCCTGGGACAGACCTATGCTTTATGAGTAAATTTCATAGATAGAAACTGAAAGAGTCTGACTGGCTCCAATGCCAGTGGCATGTAAAAAGCACCATTCGAGCGTGGCTGATGCCAGTACTGCCTGACTGGCCCTCGTGCTGGTGGCACGTAATAGGCATCCATTACACTCATGGAGTGGTTGGTATTAGGAAGGGCATCCAGCTGTAGAAACTTTGCTGGATTGGATTGATGCCTGGTGCAGCCTTCTGGCTTGCCAACACTCAGTCACACCGTTCAAGCCATGCCAGCATGGAAAGCTGATGTTAAACGATGATGATGATGATATATATATCATCATCATCATCATCATATATATAATATAAATAATATATATACATATATATATATATATACACACACACACACATGCATATGTAGGCACAGGACGTCATGAAATGTGTACAATAAAAATATACGAAGCATGAGTACATGGAACATGAATTTTTCTTTCGAACAACGAAAGACAGAAATGGAAAACAAGACAAATAACATAAGGAATGACCCTTCATCAGTTGTTGGCTGTTTTTCTAGTCTCGCATTTCGAGCATTTAACAACAATATATGTCTTAGATAAAACAGTTGCTCCCGCAAAGCAAATTAAATAATTTTTTTTTTTTTTTGTGGAGGGTCAAAATTTGTAACACAAACAGGACAGAGTATATATGTGTGTGTGTGTGTGATGGTCATTGTGTGTGTGTGTGTATATATATATACACACAGGAAGGGCTGCTAAACCTAAATGAAGTTATGTACATATATCTACGTACACATGTATATATATATATATATATATATATATATATATATATACACACATACACTGTTTTGATATCTTATGATGGTTATAAACAAATGTCATTCATTTCCAATATTCTGTGACAAGATGTCTGGCCATAGAGAAATATCATTTTGCTTGGAAACAGGGAATGGTTGGTGACAGGAAGGGCATCCGGCTGTAGCAAATCGGCCTCAAAATTCTGTCCAACTCATTCAAGCATGGACAAGTGGATGTTAAAAGCTTATTTATTCACATTGTTTCGAATGAATCAAGCATTATCTCATAGCCTGAAGAATTTAATGATGTAATTGTTTATTCTTAGAATGACATTGTAGGGTAGGTACGAGAGGTGGGATCTGGCCAGTTTGAATATAAAACAGGTTGAAGAATATTTTGAGCTGGTTTAAGTGCTGAAGGATTAAACTCCACTGTCTCCAACAAGAACGGACACACATAAAAGAACAGGAGAGATGGTCATTGTTGGAATGCTGCTGATCACAGGTCTGAGATTAAACAGCAGAAGCAGCCACAGCAGCTGCAACTGCCAGCGTTGCCAATCCAACAGGCTTCGGTCAGTATCTGCCAATCGAATCCACTCACAAGGCACTGGTCGGTCCAGAGTTATCTTTTCTTTTATTCCTTTACTTGTTTCTGTCATTTGACTGCGGCCATGCTGGATCACCACATTAAAGGATTTTAGTCAACCAGATCGACCCCAGGACTTTTGTTTATTTAAGCCTCGTACTTATTCTATCAATCTCTTTTGCCAAACTGCTAAGTTACAGTAAAGTAAACACGCCAACACCAGCTGTCAAGCAGTGGAGGGGGACAAACTTAGACACAAAGATACAATGACACACAGACATAGATATATATATATATAATTAAAATTATAAATTAGGGTATCTACGAGATACCACCATGCTGAAAATAGCAGCCATGAACTGACTCTATAGCTGCTATTTTCAGCATGGTGGTATCTCGTAGAAACCCTAACTTATAATTTTGATAATTATTACCTTTTGAAGGTTATTTTTTCCATGCTGACCACTTGATAAGTTTGTTGTTTTATTTTAAATTAACGATCTTATCCTTATTTATATTTATATATATATATATACATACATATATACACACACTAACAGTAACACCCATCGTGCTGATCAGGTTATTACTTTTACTGTTTCTCAGGCCGAGAAGCTAGAAAAATGGGTATATCATACAGAAGAATTGCTTTACAGAATCCAGTTGACCGCAATGGCACTGAACAGGCTAGAGGTCAAGTGGAACATCATTGGTCATGTACAAAAAGCATTGCATGTTGTGCATTTGTTTGGTGTTTGTTTTTTGACAGTATTTTTTTAGTAGACATTTTTTTTTTCTTGATCAGGAATATCATTAAGTAATAGTGAAATGAAATTACCAATGCTGTGTCCTGCTAGAGCTGAAATTCCGATGCTATGTTACAGGAATGGAAGGCAAGGTAACAGTAAATAATAGTGAAATGAAATTACAAATGCTGTTTCCAGTCAGTCAGATTTAGGTTTACTTGTACTGTGTATGTGTATTATATAAGAGAAAAACATGTAAGGAATGAAGCCAGTATGCTCCGCTGGATGTGTAGTGTCAGTGTGCATACTCGACAGAGTGTTGGTGCCTTGAGAGAAAAGTTGGACCTAAGAAGCATCAGATGTGGTGTGCAAGAGGGACGACTGCGCTGGTATGGTCATGTGGCGGGAATGGATGTGGATAGCTGTGTGAAAAAGTGCCATACCCTAGTGGTTGGGGGGAACCTGTGGAAGAGGTAGACCCAGGAAGACCTGATATGAGGTGGTGAAGCACGACCTTTGAACATTAGGCCTCCCTGAGGCAATGACCAGTGACTGAGACCTTTGGAAATATGCTGTGCTTGAGAAGACCTGGCAAGCCAAGTGAGCTCATAACCCATGGCCTATGCCAGGGGTGTAACCAGCCCACTTATGCATACCTTTCCTTCATTGGACACTAAACTCTGCTTGCGAAGACCTGTTGAGGCAAGTGAAATCGAAACCAAATTTGATGACATCACCGCATGACTGGCATCTGTGCTAGTGGAGTGCTAAGAGCACCATCGGAGCATGATCGATGCCAAGGCAGCTGACTGGCACACAAAAAGCATCATTCAAGCGTGATCGTTACAGGCATTACTGGCACTTGTGAAAAAAATATTCAAGCAAGGTCATTGCCAGTGCTGCTGGACCGGTGGTACATAAAAAACACCATTTGAGCATGGCCGTTGCCAGTACCACCTGACTGGCCCCTATGCCAGTGGCACATCAAAAGCACCCACTACACTCTTGGAGTGGTTGGCGTTAGGAAGGGCATCCAGCAGTAGAAACTCTGCCAGATCAGATTGGAGCCTGGTGCAGCCTCCTGGCTCACCAGTCCTCGGTCAAACCGTCCAACCCATGCTAGCATGGAAAGCGGACGTTAAACGATGATGATGATGATGATGATGATGATAGATATATACAACAGGCTTCTTTCAGTTTCTGTCTAACAAATCCACTGAGAAGGCCTTGGTTGGCCAAAGGCTATAGTAGAAGGCACAAGTGGGACTGAACCCGGAACCATGTGGTCAGGAAGCAAGCTTCTTACCACATAGCCTTGCCTGTGCCTATATTGTAGAATACATTTGCTCAAGGTGTCGCACTGTGGGACTGAACCTGAAACCATGTGGTTACAAAGTAAACCTCTTAATCACATGGCCATGCTTACACCTATTTCCCACACAGAAGGTAACAACTTGTACAACACTCACAACTCAGAAAATGCAGAAAGGAAACAAACGAACAAAAAAGGAAGCATTCCTGAGAAGTCTAAGAGTGTTTGTAACAAAGAAATGCAAAAAAAAAAACCATTAAAAATATCAGATTACATAGGATTTGGGCCCCCTCCCCCACAATATTTCTGTAATAAATCACAATAGATAACAAAGAACATGAAATAGTGTATGTGAAATGACAGATTGTACGGACATTTCCATGCAATGAAACTAAATGACACAATGTAAAAGCTTCGTTGGCCAAGTGGAAGGCATTTGTCATTGTCAGAGCAAGTTTTGACTCACAAGCAGATATGAAAATCCTCCCATCCAATACAAACAAATGGCTAAAAAGCGTTTTCTGTTTCTCTCCAACACTCAATCACTTGACAGGAAAACTGAATTTTGGTATGCAACCATAATATATGACAAGGTTTCTTAAATGTTTTTAGAATTCCACACTACCGTGTTAGCAGTGCTATTAAATCATTCTTGAAGCTTACCTCTACAGATTTCCCAGCAGCATATCCAATACTGTTTCACCTCTCTATATCAACAAGCTGTCAATAAACATGTTTATATATTCTGTGTATTTTGAAAGCATCCTGATGTAGTCCTTATAAGGTATTTAAAATGTGAAATTATATTTTAATGAAACATGTCTTGAATGGCACAACAGTGCAGAGTGGACTATAATAACTGTTATCCATAGTCTGATATGATATAATATTGCGGAATACAAAAATTCCTTCTTCTGATATCCGTAGGAATTGATCGAGCCACTGCTGTAATCGGTTTTCCAATGGTTATTTGGCATCCGATTTTAGCACATTTCTCTGATAGCTTGATTAACTCCCCAGTGGTTGTGAACTGGGCCCATGTGTAGGAGCACATTGTAGTCCCACACTGCATCGTTGTGCCATTCAAGTCATTTTATATTTCACAAACAATACACAATGCTTCAAGAGAACTACAATACTCCCCTATATTTTCATGTATGTTTTGTAATTAATAATCTTATTTGAGAAATGAAACAATTGTTGGTTAATATGTTGATTAATTAATAAATTAATTTGTATCCATTAGATCTCTCTGTTTTCTAACTCAATAAAAATGATATTCTATATAATATATTCATTGAAGGATTTTCTCTTCAAAATTTAATATATCAAACCAGTGCATCTTGGATAAATATCCCTATAAGAGGTTTCAATGTTCTCATTGTGTCTATATATACATGTGTATATATATATAATATATATATATATATATATATAGTTCAAATTTACAGAAAACAAAAGACGAAGACAGGTGAAGGAACAACAAGTAGGTGTATTAGTTTAACGCTTGGGAAGAACAGAAAAATCTTCGACATTTTGAGCCTATGCTCTTTGACAGAAAGGATTAAGAAAGAAAAAAAATAGAGTGAGAAAAAATGTGTAGGGATTAATGGTTCAACATGAAGAAATGACCATATATATATATATATATATATATATATATATGTCAGCACCCACTTCAACAGTGTGAATCATTCTATTGCAGATTTATCAGTGTGTGGCATGGCTTTGCCTTACAGACCCTGCTTCTCTTGGCACTACGTCCCCAACAAGTATGAATGAACATTTTCCCTTTCATCCTTTCACCCTTTTTAATCCTCCTCCCACCCTCTCCCTGCAACATTCTCATATTTACTTACCTCTACTCTCTCCACCACCCTTTTTCCTTCTCTTTTCTGAACGCCCTCTCCTACAACTTCTGTTTC
>NC_043003.1:1879800-1944800 GCF_006345805.1 Octopus sinensis
CTCCCTAATGAGATGGTTATGACCTTCTCTGAGACCTTCATCACCTGGTCCAACAGTTTGATACCTCTGTAGTTATTTCTATCTAGAGCATCACCCTTACCCTTGTAGCAGTTGACTATGGTGCTGCTGCACCAGTCATTGGGTATGACTCCATTGTGAACTACCTGGTTTACAATGCGGGTGACTATGGCATAGCCCACATAGCCAGCTGTTTTAAGCATCTCAGCAGTGATTCCTGATAGGCCAGGGGCTTTGCCTGGTTTCATATCCTTAATTGCCTTATCTACAAGGGAGCTGTCTATTCGGGTAGCTGGACCCTCTACTGGGTCAACATTTGGCAGGCTCTCCTCCTCCCATTCATTCTCCTCATTCAGCAGTCTTTACACACATATATATATACGTAGAGAGAAAAGCTGGACCTAAGAAGCATCAGTTGTGGTGTGCAAGAAAGACGTTTGCGCTGGTATGGTCATGTGGCGAGAATGGATGAAGATAGTTGTGTGAAAAAGTGCCACACCCTAGCGGTTGAGGGAACCTGTGGAAGAAGCAGACCCAGGAAAACCTGGGACGAGGTGGTGAAGCACGACCTTCGAACTTTAGGTCTCACTGAGGAAATGACTAGAGACCGAGACCTCTGGAAGTGTGCTGTGCGCGAGAAGACCCGGTAGGACAAGTGAGTCCATAACCCGTGGCCTTCTACATGGGATGGAGCCAGCCTACGTATGCATACCTTCCCTTCTTGGGACACTCTACTTGTGAAGACGTGATGAGGCAAGTGAGGATCAGAATCGAAATCGATCAATGGAAATTGCGGATGTGCTACCAGTGCCGGTGGCATGTCAAAACTCTGCTTGTGAAGACCCGTTGAAGCAAGTGACGATCAGAATCGAAATCGATCAATGGAAATTGCAGATGTGTTACCAGTGCCGGTGGCATGTAAGAGAACTTTCCGTTTCGCGACCGTTGCCAGCACCGCCCCGTTTCGTGTCCGTTGCCAGCCTCGCCTGGCCCTCGTGCCGGTGGCACATAAAAAGCACCATCCGTTCGTGGCCGTTTGCCAGCTCTGTCTGGCACCAGTGCGGGTGGCACGTAAAAAGCACCCACTACACTCACGGAGTGGTTGGCGTTAGGAAGGGCATCCAGCCGTAGAAACACTGCCAGATTTGACTGGGCCTGATGAAGCCTTCTGGCTTCACAGACCCCAGTAGAACCGTCCAACCCATGCTAGCATGGAAAACGGACGCTAAACGATGATGATGATGATGATGATGTATGTATATATAGGTTGCCCTGTTGCTTGGTGTGCGTTGCTAAGTAATTAAGTTATTGAAGCCCCCACCCATTTATATATACAGATACATATATTTGTGTGTGTGTGTCTGTCTGTATATATATATATATATATATGTACAGACAGACACACACACATATAGCTTTTTTTTTTATTATTGCAACTGAAATTGAAAGCTCGTCATGCAATACCTGCCCCCTGCCCCTACCTATTCGAATGTATGTGTTGTTTGTTTAGTAATTTGGTTTATTTCTAGTGACATGGAAAGAACCGACCGAATTAAGAATGAGCAGCGGCAAAGGTCATATGAGTTGCTAAACAATTTGATTGAGAATAAAAATGGATCCTAAATGAAGTTGAATTACCTTTGCTGAACGAGTGGTCTGAACAGAAGAGAATTAGTTACCTGTCAGTTATTTGAAGACGTATTTTAAAAGGTGTTTGGTGCAGTTCTGCCCTTGTTTTCTAAGGTTTAAAATGTCTCGCTTGCTGTTATTCTAGTTTAGACAGCATCAAAATAACTGGAAATTCCTGAGATTTCAGACAACTAAAGTTTACATAGACACAAGAATAGCTCTGTGGTTAAGAAACTTGTTTTGCGAGCACGGGGTTTCAGGTTCAGTCCCACTGTGTGATTCCTTGAACAAGTGTCTTCTACTATAGCCTCGGAACGACCAATGCCTTGTTAGTGAATTTGGTAGGTGAAAACTGTGTGGAAGCCTATTATATATACATTCATATATATGAAGCCCTTCATGGGTGTGTATATATATATATATATATATGACAAGCTTCTTTCAGTTTCCGTCTACCAAATCCACTCACAAAGCCTTGGATGGCCTGAGGCTATAGTAGGAGACACTTGCCCAAGGTGCCATGCAGTGGGACTGAACCTGGAACTACATGGTTTGGGAAGCAAGTTTCTTAACACGCAGCCACTCTGTGCCTATAATCACTCCTGCACCTATCCCCACTCCTGTGCCTATTCTATATATATATATATATATATATATATATCATCATCATTTATATATATATATATTATATTATATATATATATATATATATATAATAGGCACAGGAGTGGGCATTATATATATATATATTCGAACCAATCCTATGACTGGCACCCGGCAGATGCCAGGACCCCTGGACTGGTGGTACGTAAAAAGCACTATCCGAATCGTGGACGATGCCAGCGCCGCCTCGACTGGCTTCCGTGCCAGTGGCACGTAAAAAGCATCATCAGAATCGTGGCCGATGCCAGTGCCGCCTCGACTGGCTTCCATGCCAGTGGCACGTAAAATGCACCAATCCGACCGTGGCCGATGCCAGCCTCGCCTGGCACCTGTGCAAGTGGCACGTAAAAAGCACCCACTACACTCACGGAGTGGTTGGCGTCAGGAAGGGCATCCAGCTGTAGAAACACTGCCAGATCAGAATGGGGCCTGGTGCAGCCTCCTGGCTTCCCAGATCCCCAGTCGAACTGTCCAACCCTTGCTAGCATGGAAAGCGGACGTTAAACGATGATGATGATGATGATATCATCATCATCATTTAATGCCTGTTTTCTATGCTGGCATGGCTTGGATGGTTTGATAGGAGCTGGCCAGCTGGAGGTCTGCTCCGAAGCTCTACTGTCTGCTTTGGCCTGGTTCTCTATGGCTGGACGCCCTTCCTAATGCCAACCACTTCACAGAGTATATAGGGCGAATTTTATGTGGCACCAGCACCAGTGAGATCACCAAGTCAGTTGCAAGACAAAGACCTCTCAACTGAGAGGGGGAGTGGTACTGAGGGAGGTGGCTTTGTGCCAGGAGATGGGAGATTAAACTATGATAGAACGGCAGAAACAGGTGTCTTGCTGTAGGGGAGGTACTTGGTTATCCCAGTTGGAGGAAGAGTGAGAGTGTGTGGGGGAGAGACAGAATGAGAAAGATGGTGGCAATGTGCCTGGGCGTACATTTACGGTGCAAAGGGATGAATATAAACAAAATGGTAGAGGATTGCACCCCAGGGTTCATGAGCAGGGATCTGGCAAAAGTGTAAAGGAGGAGAGGGGAGGGGAGGGGAATGCAGTGAGTGGTAAAACATGGGTATATGGGGTGGGTGGGGCAAAGATAGCAGCAATACTGTTGGCTGGGATTGGACAGGAGAGCGAGATGTGGGGCTGAAGGAGTGGTGAGGGGTGGGAATGCATTTTGTGCATGAAGAAGGGATGTAGAGTGGAGGGTATGAATTAATGTTACATTCAGAAGGAATACACAGCACTTCCAGAAGTTAGTTTCACTGAGGTGGGCAAGTCTTCTCAAGAACCTCATTGCCAGACATCTCGAGACATTGTCATCACCTCCATCAGCTTCAACATCTTGAGGTAAAGGTGAAGGGTAAAGATCCATATGAAACATGAATGACCATGGGATTGCACCTAGAAAGTTACCCTCCGAGGCACAAGTCTGGGCAAAGATGTTTATGGAAGACCAGCAGTCACCCATGCATACCAGCCTCCCTTCTCCATGCCACTGATGCTGTTGAAGGGAAATGAAAAGGGGCCGATACAGCTTGGCACCAATGACATCACAACTTGTTTCTACAGCTGAGTGAACTGGAGCGACATGAAATGAAGTGTCTTGCTCAAGAACACAACACAGCCCAGTCTGGGAATCGAACTCACTATCTCATGATTGTGAGCCCAATGCTCTAACCACTGCACCTTCACTTGAGGTATATATATGTGCCAGCATCTTGAGGTATATATACATATACACCCTAGCAGTTGAGGGAACCTGTGGAAGAGGTAGACCCAGGAAAACCTGGGACGAAGTGGTGAAGCATGACCTACGAACTTTAGGTCTCACCAAGGAAATGACTAGAGACCGAGACCTATGGAAGTATGCTGTGCGTGAGAAGACCCGGCAAGACTAGTCAGGCCATAACCCGTGGCCCCTACCTAGGACGTAGTCAGTCCACCTGTGCATACCTTCCTTCTTGTGACACTTGTGAAGACCTGTTGAGGCAAGTGAAAATCAAAATAGATGAACATCAATGGAATTTGTATCTTTGTGGTACCAGTGCCGGTGGCACACAAGAATACCATCCGAACGTGGGCATAGCCAGTACCGCACCGACTGGCCTCCATGCTGTGGGCACGTAACAATCACCATCCAATCGTGGCCAATCGCCAGCCTAATCTGGCTCCTGTGTCGGTGGCACATAAAAAAAAAACACCATCCGAGCGTGGTCGTCTGCTAGCCTCGTCTGGCACCTGTGTCGGTGGCACATAAAAACACCATCCGAGCGTGGTCGTCTGCTAGCCTTGTCTGGCACCTGTGTCGGTGGCACATAAAAACACCATCCGAGCGTGGCCGTTTGCCAGCCTCGTCTGGCACTGTGTCGGTGGCACATAAAAACACCATCCGAGCGTGGTCGTTCTGCTAGCCTCGTCTGGCACCTGTGTCGGTGGCACATAAAAACACCATCCGAGCGTGGTCGTCTGCTAGCCTTGTCTGGCACCTGTGTCGGTGGCACATAAAAACACCATCCGAGCGTGGCCGTTCGCCAGCCTCGTCTGGCACCTGTGCGGTGGCACATAAAAACACCATCCGAGCGTGGTCGTCTGCTAGCCTCGTCTGGCACCTGTGTCGGTGGCACATAAAAACCACCATCCGAGCGTGGCCGTTTGCCAGCCTCGTCTGGCACCTGTGTCGGTGGCACATAAAAACACCATCCGAGCGTGGCCGTTCGCCAGCCTCGTCTGGCACCTGTGTCGGTGGCACATAAAATCACCCACTACACTCTCGGAGTGGTGGCGTTAGGAAGGGCATCCAGCTGTAGAAACACTGCCAGATCTGACTGGCCTGGTGCAGCCTTCGGGCTCCCCAGACACCAGTTGAACCGTCCAACCCATGCTAGCATGGAAAGCGGACGTTAAATGATGATGATGATGATGAGATGATATATATATATATATATATATACCGAGTAGTAAACACATAAATGTGAAACAAGGTGGAAAAAAGAGTACTCAAATACCAGTGGTAGAGTAATATGCTTTATTTAAAGCAGCAGAAAATTCAACAATAAAATATATATATATATATATAATATATATATATATATATATTATATGTGTGGTGTGTGAATGCTTGTAAGGCATAATAAAATATTCTTGTTGTTATTTTTAAACACTCTTTTTCCTGTTTTCTGCCTTGAAAAGGAATTGTTTCTAAACAGAGAAGCAGTCCCTTTATTCTGCTGAAGGGGTTCATTTAAATGTGACCCAACAGATATCTGGCTACCGACATTGATCTGAACCTCACTTTGGTACGGTATTAAGTGACCTCATCAAATTATCACAATCAGATGGCCATATAACGATTGTCTACAGTTTTACAAATGTATTCTAGAATGTGAGTGGGAAAAGAAGTTAACAGGTTCATGAAATATTTGTAATTTCAAATTAATTCCTCCCCAATACAGACAAATGCAAATGTAAAGAAATGACTTCTTAGATTCTAATCCAGAACCTGAAATTGGATCCACATTTTTATACAAGTTTCTTTCTTATTGTTCTTGGTTTTTGCACTTCAAAATTTACGAGAGTCAACTTCCACACTTATTTAAGTTCCATTGTTTAAGTTAACATTCTTAGGTTAAACGAGGTTCAAGCAGATAAGAGACAGAAAATCCTTTGTCTAGCCTGACCTAATTTCATTTGAAAAAATATAAATACAGAAGTCACAATCAGTTCTGTCTTTTCACTCAGGGTCCCTTGCCTGAAGAGCACGTCTGTCTGTGTCCCACTTTATATTTGGCTTGTCCTTGTGCAATCTCCTTCTTCCATTTGTTCTCCTAGCAGTTGACAAATGAACCTAACTACTGCAGAATGGATAACAGAATGGCAAATAATCTGAGGGTTAGAACTCAAAGAAGTTGTGTCAAAAATTTTAATGATGAAAATAATTGGCCATTTCAACTAAGAATATTTTTCTTCCTCTCCTTTATTTGTAAGATATAAATTGTTACAGTCTTGGTGATACCAACATGCAAACATGTGCACAAAATCATTACTCAGACACACAGACAGATCGATAGATATGGACACAAACACACACATATAAATACAGTTGAAATTTAAAGAAGACAGATGTGGGAACAACAAGCAAGTGTATTAGTTTGATGCTTGGGGAAAATGGAAAAGCCTTTTACGTTTTGAGCCCACACTCTTCCACAGAAAGGATTCAAAGGAAGAAAATGGAGAGAGAAAAAGTGCAGAGTTCAACAGTCCAACATGGCAAGATAACTGGAAAATAAGAGGTTGAATGAAAGGGAAATAATAATAAAAATGGTAATGGTAACTCCAACGAACTAAGGTGCTCAAGCATGTGTATGTGAGAATGGTGTGTGTGAGTGTGTATGTGTGAATGGGGGCAAGTGAGTCTAATGTGTGTGTGTTGTGTGTAGCAGTTGATGTGTGCTTGTACAGGTGGTGTGTGCACATGTGTATGCGTGTATGTGAGTCTGTGACCAAATAGAGTGCATGTGTATAGTGCATGTTTGTGAGCGAAAGTTATCTTTGTCTATGTATGTTGTATGTGTTTTATGCATGCAGTGTGTGTGTGTGTTGTCTGTGTTCAGGTGTTATGTGCTTGTGGGGGTGTGCATGATGGTGTGTGGTGTGTGTACTGAGTTAAACTGTATGTGGCTGCTCGTATAGTGGTATGTGTGGTGATGCTATTGAATATTGTGTGTGGGTGTGTGGATAATGATGTGTGGTGTGGGTGCTGAGAAGTGGTTGGTGCTAGTGTGTGTGGAGTGGGAAGGTGTTGTGGGTGTGTGTATGTATGTGTGCGCATGCGTAATGGTGTGTGAAGTGAGTAATGAGTTGAGCAGTGTGTATGGGTGCTTGTATAGTGGTGTGTGTGTATGTAGTGAGGGTACTGAGTTAGGTGGATATTAGGTGTGTAGGTGAAGGTGGGGCAGTTGAATGTGGGAGGTGTGGGGGAATCTATGTGGGGTTGGTGTCAGATGAAGCGAGGAAGTGAGTTGAGCCCATGTAGCACAAAGGAAGAAAGAAGATTAATTCCTGTTCATGACAAAGGTGAGAGTCTGGGTGGCCCCTGTGCAGAAACAGTCTGAACATAAACAGATGCTGTAGCGAATGACTGGTGGAGCGGAAGTGGCACAAGACCAGGGTATGATTGCCAAGTCTGATGTCTCAGAGGTACTATATGAAATGGTAAGCCAATTGGCATCACATTTGACCAATGTACAGGGAAGGACAGAGAGAGCAGGAGATGCAGTAAATAACATTACTAGAGGTGAAAGGAAAGGAGTCAGTGACATGATAGGGATGGTGATGGGTGCCAGTGAGTATTGGAAAGGTAGGGGCAGGTACAACAGTATGGGTAAGAGCAAGGGAAGGAGCCGGGCTGGGAGGCAGGGGTAGAGAAGAAACTGTGGGCTAGGAAGTCATGCAGGTTATGGACTCATTTGAAGAGGGAAGGGGTAGGTTGGGGAAGATGTGTGTGTTGGAGGGGTTGGAGTGGAGTTGCTGGAAGGCTTGGAGCATGGTGTGTTGGAGGGGTGGTAGGTGAAGGGAAATGGGAGACAGGTAAGGGTGGGGCAGGTACGAGGAGAAAGAGCAGAGGCAGGGTCCACAGATCATACCTGGACAAAGGTAGTGTGGATAATGGTGATAACAGGATGAAGTGGTGAACCACGAGTTGAGACTGAGTCTCAAAGTTATGGTCGTCACTGCAGAGCCTGCGTAGAGGGAGGAATTGGGAGTAGGGGATGGAGAGCTTGGTGTGGGTAGGGTGGGAGGAGGAGAAGTTAAGGTAGGAGTGTGAATCGGTGTGTTTGTAGTGGATGGAGGTAGTGAGAGTGGAGTGGTGTATGCTGAGAGAAATGTCGAGAAATTCAACGGAAGAGTTAGAGATAGTGCAAGAGAATTTGAGGTTAGGATGGAAGGATTCCAGTCGTTTGTGGGAGAGTGAGGTCATCGATATAACAAGTGTATAGCTCAAGAGTGGGACCAGTGGATTGTAAGAATATTTGGGCCTCAACATAACCAATGAACAGATTCACATAGTTGGGGGCCCTCTCTCATTCCCATACATATATATGAGTACACACACACACATAGTCTAATGAAGGCTAGCAGTGTGAAACTTCGAGGTCACTGTCACCCCTATTACATATACAATACCAAAAGTGTTGAGTAGTTTTTCAGCTGTATGTTAAAAGGTTTTTATATATAAATTGACATAAAAACAAGCATTAATACATACACACACATAAACGTAGATATGTGGGTTGAAAAGAGTTCACGGATTTTTGCTTGGAAGCAACTTGAAATAATATTTCATTAACAGTTAAAATATTAAATTTCAAGGGCTTTCATTATCTTCCCTGGATTTGGGGATTCCAACTTTACGATAGTACCACACACACACCAGTTTGTTAAAAACATTGGAAAGAAGTACTGAATATGAACTTAGAATGTAATGGTTTGTTGAAGCCGGTCCAGTGGCCCTGTTACTGTGGAATCTCTGCAATGCGTAGCCAGTTCTCTTTGTTGGTTTACTTAAGGAAACAGCTACAAGCCATAGAAACTCCAGACTGTCAGTTCAGTGGCCTGACCTGTATGCAGTGGCGAACTGAATCTAAAAATATTGGTTGCCAGGAGACTAAGGAAGCTTACCTGCAACTACAAGGGACCCCACCCACAACTACAATGCTATCATTTAATTTTTTTTTTGTTAAAAGTATTTTTTTCAACTGTCTACAAACACAGCCAGGCTGAAATAATTAATGCATTCTTCCAGGAGTGAATAAAAAATACTCAAACTTAAGGGGATGGGCCCCCATATATAGATTCTAATAGAGTAGGGGCCCACTTGCCATTGGGCAAGTTGGCAACCTAACCAGTCTGCCACTGCCTATATGTATGTACCAGGGATGTGCCGCCTGGGTAGGCAAGGTAAGCAGTGCCTACCTTGGATAAAATAAATCGATAGCAACATTTTCCTTTCATGGCAAAATATGCACCTAATTCAATAAAATTATGAAGGTTGCTCTGATTACTCTGCATAAATTGCAAAATATTCTATTTTTTTTGTAGATTAGGTTGGCAGAATTCGCCCCTGCCTTTCAATCTCAGTATCAAAGTTACGCATAGAACTGCGTACATTCCTATAACACCGTTTTCTTGATGTACTCTAAAGGCAGAAGTAAATCTGCCTACAACTCAGTCGCACGCCTGTGCTTTGCTTACTTTCTGTACGTGTTGTACAACCCTGAGTAATTACAGACGCCACGTGCCTAATACATATGTATACACATCTCGCTTCTACCTTTTACTTGTCTTCGTCATTGAACTGCAGCCATAATTAAACATGACCTTGAAGAACTTTTAGTGGAATGAATCAACTCTGGTACTCTTACTCTTTACTCTTTTACTTGTTTCAGTCATTTGACTGCAGCCATGCTGGAGCACTGCCTTTAGTCGAGCAAATCGCCCCCAGGACTTATTCTTTGTAAACCTAGTACTTATTCTATCGGACTCTTTTGCCAAACTGCTAAGTTACGGGGACGTAAACACACCAGCATCGGTTGTCAAGTGATGTTGGGGGGGACATACAAACACAGACACACAAACATACACACACACACATACATATATATATATACATATATACGACAGTTTTCTTTCAGTTTCCGTCTACCAAATCCACTCACAGGACTTTGGTTGGCCTGTGGCTATAGTAGAAGACATTTGCCGAAGGTGCTACGCAGTGGGAATGAACCCAGAACCATGTGGTTGGGAAGCAAGCTTTTTACCACTCAGCTACTCTTTATTTTAATTTTTTTTTAGGCTGGTACTTATTTTATTGGACTCTGTTTGCCAAACAGTTAAGTTACGGGGGCATAAACACATCAAGCGGCAGTGGAGTCACAAACACAGACACAAAGGCATACACACACATGCATTACAGAAAATATAGCCCCCACCTATATATATATATATATATATATATATATATATATATATATATATAGTCTGATGTAATGAATCCATAAACACATATGTAAAACATCCAAGGGTAAATATATATATTTTTCCCTCTGAAGATATTATACTCAGGTCATATGAATTTAATATTTAATTAATTCTCTGAGTTTTAATTGAAATGGCTGTGAGGGATGATGTTTGATTTGTTGATAATAAACAATCATTAACTTCCCAATCTCAATTTTCTTTTCCTTTATATATATACATACATACACACACACACACATAGAGCAGGATTTCAATTTCCATCAACTAAATCCACTCACAAGGTTTTGGTTCACCTGAGGACGCAGTTGAAGACATATGCCCATGGTGCCACGCAGTGTGACTGAACCTGAAACCATGTGGTTTGGAAGCGAACTTCTTACCACACAGCTGTGCCTGTAAACATATATATATATATTTTTTTAATATAAAGGGATAATCTCCTAGCATTTACAAACTTACCACCCAAAGTCAACGTTCCATCAGCTAGAAGCAGAAGCTAAATCCCCCTTAAATCACGCCCTACCATTTTTTTTTTTTTAATACGATTTTGTCCCAAACAAAGTTTGAAGCCAGTGTAGCGTAAGGAACTATAAGAAGGAAACAGAAACTCAAAAGATGTTTATTGAGAGAAGGCTTAAGGGACGGAATGTGGGAGACCAGAGGAAAAGGGGGTGATGTTAGTGAGTTTCAAAGAATAGCATTTGAAGAGAAGAAGCCGTGTTAAAAAACGAAACAACACATAGGAAAATGTGATTCTAGACAAGCTATATCGGTAAAAGGCATGGTTACGCTGGACAGTTGCCCGGGGGCCTCACGTGTCTAGGTGCACAATTCCGATCTACGTACGATGTGGCTTTCTGTTAATAAATAAACACCATAAGGGCCCGGTGCATTGATTTTTTTTTTGTCTACGGGCTTATAATGCTGCTAAGATAGTTTTGCTCATACAGTGTTTTGATCCTAAATCTATTGGATCAGGACTGTCCTGGGGGTTAAACAATATTAAATTACTAATTACCGTAAAGGTCACCCAATGAAAGAAGGGACATAACTCTATGACGTGTCGGCAACATCCCAAGAAATGTCTAAAGTTGCAGGTGCGTGTGTGTGAGGATGTAATTTTAGTTTACTTTATACAAGTTTAACATCAACTTTCGGGACACCAATGGTCCGGAACCTCTTATAATCGGCGCTGGTTTACAAGCACCAGATTCCCGTGACCGCCAGACTACTTTACTGGGCAACTCGGTTTCACAGGGCTTTGCAAAGGACAGTATTAATAAACTTGTAACATTTACACTAACGTAAATGTTCCTGTATTTCATTTAATTATTTAAGTAAATCTAATATTTGTTTAAAATTAGAAGCGACCACATCTAGTTCGGAAAACAATCATAAAAGGCTTTGGAACCAAAGTTCCCGCAAAATTGAAGATGTCCCTGTTACTAATGACAAAGTGTCTCCCTTTCTAAAAAAGAGAGTCCTTTAACTAATTATCTAATAATCTTTTGTTATAGTTTCGTAGTTTATAACAGAAAATTTACAATTCTAATTTTAAGCTAATAACTTACCTGAACGTTGTGGCACCGGGACCGAAATAACTGCTCCAAGGGAGAGAATTCCAAGTTTAGAAGCTGCGTATTTTTTTTTTATTTATTTTTTTTTTATGGAGATTTTCGAAAGGGTCGCTCAAGATTCGAGCGCGATTTTATTTTTTTCGAGAAATGAACCACATGACATGAAACACAGCTCATCAGGCCGCATCACCAAAAAAAAAAAAAAAAAGGTGTTTTTCGTAAGGTGCGCCATTCAGAAAGCCCCACGAGCCGCCGCCGGTCGCCCGAGGCTGCTCCAGACTGTCACAACTATCGTTGTTTAATTAAATTGAACTACAATCGTGTAGGATTTGATAAGCTGGTGAATTCTTGTTTCTACTTTAGGCACGAGGCCAACAATTTAGCAGAGAGGAGGGTAGTCGCTGCTATTGGTCCCCAATACTTGACTGGTACTTTATTTAATCGACCCTGGAGGTATGAAAGACAAAGTTGCGCTCGGTGGGATGTGAAACTGGAATGTAAAGAGTCGGAATAAATGCCACAGGGCATTTCTTTCGATGCTCTAACGATTCTTCCGACTGAATATTCTTAGAGTAGGATGCAGTAGAATACATACACACACATACATAAATACTACATACACACACTTACACATACATACATGCACACACATACATACATTCATGCATACATACTACATACACACACACACATACTACGTACATACACACACACACATACATAGATACATACATACATACACACACACATACACATACATGTTTGTTTTGGGTGGTGGTGGTGGAGAGTTTGACTCAGATCCCTATTCTGCCCATCTGATGAGTGTGTAAGAGTTAATTCCGCACGAAACTCCGAGCCATGGCAATCATTTGTTAGTAATGATGCGATGAAGCTGTGTCCTACACTCCAACAATATTCATTGATTTATAGTTGAGCGATCTTTCCAGTTTTTGACGAAACCTTCACACCAGTTACACGCATGTATGTATGTATGTATGTATGTATGTATGTGCGTGTTTGCATGTATATATGTATGTCTTTCTGCTTGTCAGTCAGTATGTATGTATAGTGGTGTATGTATGTATGTATGTATGTAATTGTTCAGTTATATTTCAAGATTTCTTTCCAATGGAGAAAGAACCGGTTTCTGACCTAGATCCAAGGTTCCTTCATTGGAATTTCAACATCAACAACGGTATTTTTGTTTGTTTGTATGTATGTATGTATGTATGTATGTATGTATGTATGTATGTATGTATGTATGTATGTATGTATGTATGTATATGTATGTATGTATGTGAATGTATGTATGTATGTGAATGTATGTATGTATGTATGTATGTATGTATGTATGTATGTATGTATGTGATTGTATGTATGTATGTGTATGTATGTATGTATGTATTGAATGTATGTATGTATGTATGTGTGTGTGTATGTATGTATGTAGTATGTATGTATGTATGTATGATGTATGTATGTATGTATGTATATGTGAATGTATGTATGTATGTGAATGTATGTATGTATGTGAATGTATGTATGTATGTATGTATGTGTGTGTGTATGTATGTATGTCTTCTCATGCATATAGTTGCATATCTAGACATGCTCATATATATTTAAATGATATACTTTTGTAAAGTTTTACAGACTTTTACAGTTCCAGTGATGGATTGGATCTGTAGTCTTCAAATTAGCTTTCTCCTTTCTGGTTTTGAGAAGCCTAGTTTCTCAGGATTGGTATGTATGTATGTATGTATGTATGTATGTGAATGTATGTATGTATGTATGTATGTATGTATGTGAATGTATGTATGTATGTATGTATGTATGTATGTATGTAGTGAATGTATGTATGTATGTATGTATGTATGTGTATGTATGTGAATGTATGTATGTATGTATGTATGTATGTATGTGATGTATGTATGTATGTGATGTATGTATGTATGTATGTATGTTGTATGTATGTATGTGAATGTATGTATGTGTATGTATGTATGTATATGTATGTATGTATATGTATGTATGTATGTGAATGTATTGTATGTATGTATGTATGTATGTATGTGAATGTATGTATGTATATGTGAATGTATGTATGTATGTGAATGTATGTATGTATGTGAATGTATGATGTATGTATGTATTGTATGTATGTATGTATGTTGTGTATGTATGTATGTATTCTCATGCATATAGTTGCATATCTAGACATGCTCATATATATTTAAATGATATACTTTTGTAAAGTTTTACAGACTTTTACAGTTCCAGTGATGGATTGGATCTGCAGTCTTCAAATTAGCTTTCTCCTTTCTGGTTTTGAGAAGCCTAGTTTCTCAGGATTGGTATGTATGTATGTATGTATGTATGTATGTATGTATGTGAATGTATGTATGTATGTATGTGAATGTATGTATGTATGTATGTATGTATGTATGTATGTATGTATGTATGTATGTATGTGAATGTATGTATGTATGTATGTATGTATGTATGTATGTATGTGAATGTATGTATGTATGTATGTATGTATGTATGTATGTATGTATGTATGTATGTGAATGTATGTTGTATGTATGTATGTATGTATGTATGTGAATGTATGTATGTATGTATGTATGTATGTATGTATGTATGTATGTATGTATGTATGTATGTATGTATGTGAATGTATGTATGTATGTATGTATGTATGTATGTATGTATGTATGTGAATGTATGTATGTATGTATGTATGTATGTATGTATGTATGTATGCATGCATGTATGTATGTACGTATGTATGTATGTGAATGTATGTATGTATGTATGTATGTATGTATGTATGTATGTATGTATGTATGTTGTATGTATGTATGTATGTATGTGTGTGTGTATGTATGTATGTATGTATGTATGTATGTATGTGAATGTATGTATGTATGTATGTATGTATGTATGTATGTATGTGAATGTATGTATGTATGTATGTATGTGTGTGTGTGTGTATGTATGTATGTATGTGAATGTATGTATGTATGTATGTATGTATGCATGTATGTATGTATGTGAATGTATGTATGTATGTTATGTATGTATGTATGCATGTATGTATGTATGTATGCATGCATGTATGTATGTATGCATGCATGTATGTATGTATGCATGCATGTATGTATGTATGTGTCTGTGCATGAATGTATGTCTGTCTGTCTGTATGTTGTATCCATGTGTATTGAGTGCGTGTATGTATGTGTGCGTGCGTGCGTGTGTTGTGTGTGTGTTAGATTCATGTTTTTATTTAGTAAAGTTTTACTTTCAGAAAGATATATTTCCCTTGAAATTCACAACTTTTCCCTTTTCCGTTCGCCGTTTAGTTATTATTTTAGAAGGAACCAGTTTCTCATGAAGACCGTTTTGCTATGATTTCGTCTCTGCGAGTGATTATTAACAATCGAACTTGTTATCAATCGTTCACTCGATTTAATTTGATACGACATTATGGGAAGGTATGTAGCTATTGAAAAAAGAGAAGCCTTTCTCCGCTTTCCATTAATTTATTTCAGACAGACCCAACCCAGAACAGTAACCTCGTCAGAGGTCGGACAGGCGAATCATTTATACAGAGATATATCTTATCTTACATAATTCATTTGTATTTCATTTAAATGCTGGTGTTTCATAATAACTCTAGTTTCATATTACCTGATGATGTATAACTACTTCTTGAAATCAATAAAGAATTTTGCAAGTTTCCTCTCAGTGCTAAATGCATAAAGACACGTGCTTTTAAAAGGCGCCGGACTAACTTTTAAAGATGCTTCGATGGAATTGTATTTTTATTTCATTATTGTTATTTTGTATTTTCACACAGAAAAACCTGCTTTGAGAGGTTGAAATAAAAACTTCAAAGCTTTAAAAAAAGAATCAGCGAGTTTTTGATCAGCACCTGAGTCAGTCCCAAATCGGACAAATTTATCTTCAAAAATGTTCCAACAATAACTATTTCGGGGGTTTTTTCTCCTTTTTTCCCTTCCAGTCAAGTCTGTTTAGCATTACACCATCATCAAATATGCCCTTTCCTATTCTAAGACTGCACAGTGTGATATTAGGGCGGTTTGACAGCTATTTCTAGCAGACTTTATAAAGGCTGCCTCCCCTGTTCTATTTATAAGGTGACCTGCACTATTAAGTGTGCAGCATCGCCAGTAAATGGGAAGGATTCTGGCAGCTGGGAACTGTCGTTTATTTCTGGGTCAAGTAAGGAACTTCTTTGTTGTCGGTGAAGCTGTTAGAAATAACAGCCAAATCGCCCTCAAATCACACCCTGCTGTCTTATAAAAGAGAAAAACATTGGATTATGTGTGAAATTTTAGTGTAAAATGCATCAACCATTTGAACCTGGTTGCAGAATGTAAAATAACAGGAAACGAATGTTTTTATTTCTCCATGGCTGAAAGATTGAACTTGTTCTGGCTGGTTTCATGGTCATCAATTAATTGGGTAATGAATTCATACTAGTAAACTCACCTTGATGGTCACGGCTAGAACCCATTTACTCTTTACTCGTTTCAGTCATTTGACCGTGGCCATGCTGGAGCACTGCCTTCTTTTTAGTCGAGTAAATCGACCCCAGGACTTATTCTTTGTAAGCCTAGTACTTATTCTATCGGTCTCTTTTGCCGAACCACTAAGTTATGGGGACGTAAACACACCAACATCAGTTGTCAAGCGATGGTGAGGGGACAAGCACAGATACACAAACACACACACACACACATATATACGGCGGGCTTCTTTCAGTTTCCGTCTACCAAATCCACTCACAAGGCTTTGGTTGGCCCGAGGCTATAGTAGAAAGCACTTGCCCAAGGTGCCACGCAGTGGGACTGAACCTGGAACCATGTGGTTGGTAAGCAAGCTACTTACCACACAGCCACTCCTACGAATCTGTACTGTCCGGCTTGACCGGGGCTAAACCACAAGGTGTTTATATGTTTTGAAAATGACAAACCGTAAAGGCTTAGATTTCCTTAACATTCGACTGTCTTGAAACATCTCTATTTTCTTCTCATGGAAGACAATCTTCAGGCGGTAAATTAGCAGAATTAATTGAACATCGTGTAGCTTAGTACCCAGGGTATTTGACTCACAACCGTACGGTTGCGAGTTCCATTCCTTGCAGCGTGTTGTGTCATTGAGCAAGACACTTCCTTTCTCGTTGCTTCACTCCACTCAGCTGGCAAAAATGAGTAGTACTTTTATTTCAAAGGGCCAGCCTTGCCACAATCTCAGAAGGATTTCCTTTTGTGCCCCCGCCCATAAATTTTTTAAAAAAGATACACATGGTGGAAAATTGATTTCATAACATGTCTTATAAGAATAAGGATGAGAAAGTCATAAGAATTCAGAATTTCTGTTAAAAAAAACTTCATTTCTGTATTATGAATATTCATATCTTAATTTGCCCAACGTTAAGGCCTAAATTGCCTAAATCTATGAAATTTGCCTAACCTTGGGACACGAATGTTCATAATACAGAAATGAGGGTTTTTTTTAAAGAAATTCTTAATTTTTATGACTTTCTCATCATTGAGACATGGTAGGAAATCTATTTTCCACCATTCTTTTATTTGTTTCAGTCACTTGACTGCGGCCATGCTGGAGCACTGCCCTTAGTCGAGTAATTGACCCCAGAACTTACATACAGTTTTTGTCTATTACCAAATCCATTTCCAGGGCATTAGTCAGCCATAAGCCATGTATCAGTTTATTAATTCTGCCTTAAAATTTCATTTTACCAACCTGTGCTTGTCTGCCAGCTGAACGATGGTAGCTTTCGGAAAGCTTTACATAGCTTGCAGCTCTTTTATTATCAAGGATTCAAATGTGTATGCTTCAATAACATTAAACCATTTTATTGAACAACACTGTAAAACTCCATCTATTATTTGCATGTTTCCCACCAGAAAGGAAGAAAACAAAAAAACATGATATTAGGTGGTGAAGTTTTCCCCCAAGACATGCACATTTATTAAAAAAAGACATAATCTTGTAATAAAGCTTTTAGTTTTTCTTTATTATATATCATCATAATGATAATAATAATAATGAAATTATTGTATACAGTGCTCAGGTGCACCACAACTTGTCAGAAAGTGCATATAAAGTACATGCAGTATTGTACAAATGTCTGGAAAGCGAACAGTGTATGAGTCAGATAGATGCTTGCGTGTGTATGGAGGGGAGAAAATCAGGTGTAGTGTTGGCGAATCTCAGGAAGCATGGAAGTTTTGAAGGATGCAGTGCTCCGACAACTAACAACTGATGCCGGCAGTTTGTTCCATGCTTCAGCAACTCTTAGTGAGAAAAAATGTTTCTGAAAGTCATGGGAGCTGTGCTGTTTTCTGACTTTGTAAAGATGTCCACGGGTGTTAGACGGGTGGAGTTTGAAAAGGTGCTCAGAGTTATTGTTTGTACGATGGTTGATAATTTTATGGGTGTCTGCCAGACGTCAGAGTTTCAATGTATCCATGCCCAGGGAAGTAAGGTGTTCAAAATATGGCAAATGCCTGATAGAGGGTATTCTCTTAGTTGCACGTGGCTGAATGGCTTCCAGACGATTAATATCCTGGGCAAGATAGGGGTTCCAGAAAGTTGGCTTAGAAGAAAGTACTCACCGCGTTTGAGAAGTAGGTACGTAACACCATCGAGACCAGGAGAGGCATAGTTGTGTTTATTCTTAAGGTGGCGTTGTAGCATTGCTGGTGTAAATTGCATAGTAGATATAGAGTCCGGTGTCAGTGGTGATGAAGATGGAACATTTTGGTCTTCGACAGTAAAGATGCCGGCATAGCATCCAGCAATGATTTCTGCACATTCTTTGGGATTGCCAGTAATCTGCCCTGTGTGGGGATTGCGAAGGGGACCAACTGGAGAGTGAGGTCTCTGCTTTGAGTGTAGATACTTCCAGAACACTTTGCTGTCAGGGTTGGTTGCAATGCGTTGTTCAAATTCAACATCATCATCATCATCGTCGTTGTCATCTAATGTCCTTTTCTCATGCTGGCATGGATTGGACAATTTCACAGGAGCTGGCAAGCCAGGGAGCTGCAATAGGCTCTAATTGTGTGTTTTGGTATAGTTTCTAATGCCAACCCCTTTATAGAGTGTACTGGGTGCTTTCTACATGGCTCCAGCACCAGTGCTTTTTATGTGGCACCAGCACCTTTGGGGTCGCCAAGTAGCTTGCGAGACAAAAACCTCTGATTTAGAATAAATTTGCTATTCACAAAGCAGTGTGTGTTGTGCATCGTATTATAAGGTATTTAAGGCAATCTCAGATTTCTGACTCAAAATGTGGTCAAACATTTAACATGGACTTCATACACTATCCATTATGCCATGGACTTTTACTGTAGTTACACTTCTATTTTTCCTCTTGCCATTATCAGGGAGAAAATTTGTCCAACCCATGCCAGCATGGAAAATGGACATTAAACAATGATGATGAAAATTTATGTACAAACTTTAAAATATTTTTGTAACCCCCCAAATTATGGCATTTGTCTTTCTCAAGCTGATATGTGAGTCACTTTGTAGTCATTGAACCTGCTAAAAATAGCAGCTAAATAACCCTTGTCTTTAATGTATCTAAATTATATCTAAGACTGCATTAATTAGATGATGTCTGGAGAAAAAAATAGACATAATGGTCATGGGTGGAATGGCTTTTGATTATACTAATTTATCTTTTAATTCTTAAAGTAATTAAGAAATATAATTTTAAAATGCTCAGATTCAATGTTTTCTTTGATTGCTTTCTAACATTCTTTGATGTTCCATTTAATATTTTTCTCTCTCCCAGACATCCTACAGCTGCCAAAAGTTCCACCCTTATTCTTCGGGATCCAACTTGACCAAATGCAAATGGGATTCTCTACATTCTGCTCAATCTAATATCTACAAATATTCTACTCTTTGCCAACCAAAAACTACAAATTTTGTTGAAAACAATGGCCTCAGGAAGTTTAAACCATACCAAAACACAAGTATCTTATCCAAAAAACATTCATTCTTCCCTCTTTATAATCATGAGAGGACATTTTCTATGGAATCTTATTATAGGTTTTTCTCTCCAGACTTTTTACCAATAAAATATTCATATGAATTTCTCACTTATATTCACACCCTGACTGGCTGCCCCTGGTGGGCCAGTATACTTGTTGGCACCTGTCTGTTGAGGTCCTTTATAACTTTTCCTTTGGCTGTTTATTCATTATACATTATTGCAAAAGTCGAGTTGCTTCAACCTGAGATACGGAGACTGTCGCATCGCCTCAAAATCGAAACTGCTAAAGCTGTACGGCAATTTGGATGGGAAATGAACCATGCTCGGATTAAGTATAATCATTCGGTAAGTTGAAGATGTTTAACGTTTTCTTTACACTCAAATTATTCTGTCAATCGTAACATTTATTAATTCACATTGTTTTGAATTAATCCTGCTTTATCACTTGGCTGCAAGATTTTAATCATGTGATTATTTATTTCTAACAACCTACACCAGTGTCGCATAACCAGCCCCAGCCCACTCAAAAGTACCTTGGATCGTTGGGTGACATGCTGTGCTTGAGGAGGCCTATTGAGTCAAGTACATCAACATCAATATCAAAATCAAAATCAAATGGAAATTGTAGTTGTGACCCCCGTACCGGTAGCACATAAAAATTGCACCATCTGAACCTGGTCGATGCCAGTGCCGCTTTGACTGGCTTCTGTGCTGGTGGCACGTAAAAAGCACCATCCGATCTTGGTTGATGCCAGCCCCCTCTGGCACATAAAAAGCACCCACTACACTCTCAGAGTGGTTGGCGTTAGGAAGGGCATCTAGCTGTAGAAACACTGCCAGATCAGATTGGGGCCTGGTGCAGCCACTTGGCTTCCCAGACCCCAGTTGAACCATCCAACCCATGCCAGCATGGAAAACAGACGTTAAACGATGATGATTGTAGGGTCGGTGTAAGAGGCCAGCTCTGGTCAGTTTGAACATAAAAACAGAGGAAATATTTTGGCCAGATATGGCTGGTTAAAGTGCTGAAGGATTAATACTGGGGTTGGCAGCATGTAGGTGGGTGGGATGCTGCTCATAAGTGGGCCACTGAGGTGTTTTCTGGTGGGGATTAGACCCTTTCTAAAGCTGTTTCAAAGACACCCATTCCTGTCCCTCTGTCCTACTCTAACCTCTCATCACCTGTCACAGAAACACCCGCACCCCCTCCCCACCTGCTCAGTCGAGGGAACTCATGGGTTACTTGGTGACCTCATTGGTGCAGGTGCTGTGTGAAAAGCCCCCAGTACACTCTGTAAAGTGGTTGGCATTAGGAAGGGTTCCCAGCTGTAGAAACCATGTCAAAGTTGACATGGGAGCCTGGCTCAGTCCTCACACCAGTTCCTGTCAAACTATCCAACCCATATCTGCATGGAAAGCAGATGTTCAATAATAATGATGATTGTGGGCCACTGAGTTGTTGAAGGCTTTTAGATGGGGTTTTTTTGTGTGTTATGATTTGTTTAATCTTTGCTGACATAAACGTAACCGTTGATAGTAATGGATGCATATGTAGTTCTGTTTTTATATTTAAGATATGATACATCTATTCTTGCTTATTATGGGGTTGGAGGGTGGCTGAAAAAAAAAAGAGTAAAAAAAACGGTGTTAAACAAGTCACTGATAAATGAATAAGGGAAAAATAGGGTTTCATTCTGAGACCCCAGGTTGCCCCCGTAACTCACCCAAATAACACCAAACATTTTTTGAACACATAATGATACTGTTTCATGGCTGGAATAATATTTAGAGTAAAATTTAATAACAAACAATCAATTAATAATGAAAATATAAAAGTGGAAAATATTTCATCATCATCATCGTTTAATGTCCATCTTCCATGCATGAGCTGGCCAAGTAGGAAAACTACTCTAGGCTTCTGTGTCAGTTTTGGCAGGGTTTTTACAGCTGGATGCCCTTCCAAATGCCAACCACTTTATAGTGTGGACTGGATGCTTTTCACGTGGCACCCGCACTGGCAGGGTCACCAAGTACCTTGCAAGACAGTGGTAATCAGAGCATTTTGGGTAGCTGAGCAATGTAAGTGGTTGCAGAAGCGCCGTTTTGTGCCAGAAGCAGAATCCTTCACCGATCGTCAATCTGTTTAATCACAGACTAATCCATGCTAAGCTTAACGCAGTTCAAAACTGAGCTTACTTTATTATCCTGGATCAGTGTAATATATAGGTGGAGCATCCCCATCATCATCATCCATGTGCCCTCCAGTTCCCTTTGTGTTGCCATGTATACAATCAGCCAGGTCCTTGTTTTCAGGCCATTCTTTATTGTCTTTTGTCCACAAATGTCTTTGCTGGCCCCTTGGTTCTCTTCCCCTTCACATTTCTTGTCAGGTTAGTCTTGGAGAATGACTCATGGTGCATTCTATGTCGAAAATATGATAGTCTTGTGGACTTGATTCTTAACGGCAGGTGTCTTTGGACTTCCAACATTTCTAGCACTGCAGCATTGGTTACCTCGTGTTTCCGGACTATTCTGGCCAATCTGTGAGAGATCCACATCTCAAAGGCCTCTGTCTACTCCTTCGATGCTCCCTACATTGTCCCACTTTCGGTCCTGTGCAAATGTCAAAATATTAAAACCAGGGCAATAAAGAAAGAAAGGTGCAAATACTTACTTTGTATCAATAATGGAGACAATTAAATATTTTAAGATTTAACCCATTAGCATTTAAAGTGACCATATCTGGGTAAAGTACCCTACATGCTTTATGTTCAAACTGGCCACATCTGGTCTCTCACACCTACCCTACAATGTCATTCTAAAAATTAACAATTGCCTCATCAAAATCTCAAAGCTACCAGGTAAATGTAGGATTAATTCAAAACAATGTAAATAAGCATTGCTTTTGACAGACTAATGAGTATGATGCAGGGATGCTTAACGACCATTCTTTTATGAAGCTTGGAACGAAAAGTTCTGGTTTAATTATATTTCTTTAAAAAATTTATCTTCGGTCTGTGTAAACTTCGTTACAGGTGTGCATTTTTAATTTCAGCTTAAAAAATTGATTCGTGATTTGTATATCAGGGACAACTGTCACCCACTGAAGGCCACTTTACTTGTATGGATCCAGATACCCATGTGGTTTTCCTTATCATTTGCTCTGCGCTACATGAGTGATTTCACACCTGGCCTCAATCAAGGTAAGCTTCTTAGTTTCCGTTTTCTTTATTGAATTGTAACATCGTTTCATCATTGTTTTATCTTCCACATAAAAAAAATCTGGGCAGGTGACATGTAAAACGCACCCCTGCAGGTAACAGGTAAAATGCACCCCTGCAGGTAACAGGTAAAACGCACCCCTGCAGGTAACAGGTAAAACGCACCCCTGCAGGTAACAGGTAAAATGCACCCCTGCAGGTAACAGGTAAAACGCACCCCTGCAGGTAACAGGTAAAACGCACCCCTGCAGGTAACAGGTAAAATGCACCCCTGCAGGTAACAGGTAAAATGCACCCCTGCAGGTAACAGGTAAAATGCACCCCTGCAGGTAACAGGTAAAATGCACCCCTGCAGGTAACAGGTAAAATGCACCCCTGCAGGTAACAGGTAAAACGCACCCCTGCAGGTAACAGGTAAAATGCACCCCTGCAGGTAACAGGTAAAATGCACACCTGCAGGTAACAGGTAAAATGCACACCTGCAGGTAACAGGTAAAATGCACACCTGCAGGTAACAGGTAAAATGCACCCCTGCAGGTAACAGGTAAAACGGACCCCTGCAGGTAACAGGTAAAACGCACCCCTGCAGGTAACAGGTAAAATGCACACCTGCAGGTAACAGGTAAAATGCACACCTGCAGGTAACAGGTAAAATGCACCCCTGCAGGTAACAGGTAAAATGCACACCTGCAGGTAACAGGTAAAACGCACCCCTGCAGGTAACAGGTAAAACGGACCCCTGCAGGTAACAGGTAAAATGCACACCTGCAGGTAACAGGTAAAATGCACACCTGCAGGTAACAGGTAAAATGCACCCCTGCAGGTAACAGGTAAAATGCACACCTGCAGGTAACAGGTAAAATGCACCCCTGCAGGTAACAGGTAAAATGCACACCTGCAGGTAACAGGTAAAATGCACACCTGCAGGTAACAGGTAAAATGCACACCTGCAGGTAACAGGTAAAATGCACCCCTGCAGGTAACAGGTAAAACGCACCCCTGCAGGTAACAGGTAAAATCAGCAGGTAACAGGTTAAAATGCACCCCTGCAGGTAACAGGTAAAATGCACCCCTGCAGGTAACAGGTAAAATGCACCCCTGCAGGTAACAGGTAAAATGCACCCCTGCAGGTAACAGGTAAAATGCACCCCTGCAGGTAACAGGTAAAATGCACCCCTGCAGGTAACAGGTATAATATGCACCCCTGCAGGTAAATGCAAAGGAGGTAAAATGGCAATGGTTAAAGGCATGGAGGTGGGTAAACCTGAGGTAAACAGTAAACTGCACACCTGCAGGTAACAGGTAAAATGCCACCTGCAGCCGCCACCTGCAGGTAACAGGTAAAATGCACACCTGCAGGTAACAGGTAAAATGCACCCCTGCAGGTACAGGTAAAACGGACCCCTTCAGGTAACAGTTAAATGCACACCTGCAGGTAACAGGTAAATGCACCCCTGCAGGTAACAGGTAAAATGCAACACCTGCAGGTAACAGTACAGTAAAATGCACCCCTGCAGGTAACAGTAAAATGCACCCCTGCAGGTAACAGGTAAAATGCACACCTGCAGGTAACAGGTAAAATGCACACCTGCAGGTAACAGGTAAAATGCACCCCTGCAGGTAACAGGTAAAATGCACCCCTGCAGGTAACAGGTAAAATGCACCCCTGCAGGTAACAGGTAAAATGCACCCCTGCAGGTAACAGGTAAAACGGACCCCTGCAGGTAACAGGTAAAATGCACCCCTGCAGGTAACAGGTAAAATGCACCCCTGCAGGTAACAGGTAAAATGCACACCTGCAGGTAACAGGTAAAATGCACCCCTGCAGGTAACAGGTAAAATGCACCCCTGCAGGTAACAGGTAAAATGCACACCTGCAGGTAACAGGTAAAATGCACCCCTGCAGGTAACAGGTAAAATGCACCCCTGCAGGTAACAGGTAAAATGCACCCCTGCAGGTAACAGGTAAAATGCACCCCTGCAGGTAACAGGTAAAATGCACACCTGCTGGTCCTATGTAAAAAGCATTGCTGTTGGTGCCAGGTAAAAAAGAACCCAGTGCCACTCTGTAAAGTGGTTGGCATTAGGAAGGGCACCCAGCCAGAACAGACAATTGGAGCCTGGTGCAGCTCTCCAGCCATGCCAGCTCCTATGAAACCAGCAAACCCATGCCAGCATGGAAAACAGATTTTGTCGGTGGCACGTAAAAACCACCAACTGATCGTGGCTGTTGCCAGCCTCCCCTGGCACCTGTGCCAGTGGCACGTAAAAAGCACCCACTACACTCTCGGAGTGGTTGGTGTTAGGAAGGGCATCCAGCTGTAGAAACACTGCCAGATCAGACAATTGGAGCCTGGTGCAGCTCTCCAGCCATGCCAGTTCCTGTCAAACCACCTAACCCATGCTAGCATGGAAAAGGGACGTTAAACAATGATGATGGTGATGATGATAATGATGATAATATATGGCTACACCCAGCTCTCCTAATGTCTCAATAACAATATTTCATTTAGCTTCACTGTGAATTGCCTCATTTCTGCTCTCTTAACCTAAATGTTTCTCCCATTTATTAACTCATTCCTTACCTGCAGTGACCTGTAATCTTTTCTGTTATGAAATTCTCTTTATTGTAGAATGCTAATTACAAACGCCACCTCATTGTACCTGTTATTCCAGTCGCTCTGCAGACTGTGAGCATTTACAACCCACGTTTATATTCTGTCACTTGTTTCAGTCATTTGACTGTGGCCATATATGTATATGTGTTTATATGTTTGTGTGTCTGTGTTTGTCGTCCCCCCCCCCAACATTGCTTGACAACCAATGCTGGTGTGTTTACGTCCCCATCACTTAGCGGTTTGGCAAAAGAGACCGATAGAATAAGTACTGGGCTTACAAAGAATAAGTCCCGGGGTTGATTTGCTCGACTAAAGGCGGTGCTCCAGCATGGCCGCAGTCAAATGACTGAAACAAGTAAAAGAGAGATACATACGTATACATACATATACCATATTTTAATGTGTATAAGGAATGCTTTTTTGGCAAAAATTAGGTTAAATCAATATGGGCGTTTCTTATACATTGATAGTATTATAATCCCTTACAAAACCTTTTTTTCCAAATTTTAAGCTCCCCAAATTAAGGGGTTCTTTATACATGAGGGTTCCTTATATATGTTAAAGTACAGGTTACAGCGTTGCTGGGTGATCTAATGTGCTGGTTTTAGGCATCAGTCTCTTCAGAGGCATGGGTTCAAATCCCTTTTGCTGCCATATATATCATATATATATATATATATATATATATATATATATATATATATATATATATCGTTGTTCGAAAAAAAGTTTGTTTCTATGTTTTTGTTTTTATGTTTTCATTTCTCATTTTGTTCAACGTTTTTTTTGATGTCCTGTACCCATATATGCATGTATATATACATATATATGTAGGTATGGACATATATGTATGTATACATGCATATATTTATATATTTTTTATATTATATATATATATATATATATACACACACTCACACACACATCTACATATGTATCTTTGTATATATACATCCATGCATCACCACCACACCACACATCACACCACCCCGCACTGACCACTTCCCAGCATCTACACCATCATCCACACACCTACACATACATGTCAAGGTCACCAGCCCCCTTCCACACTCACATACACGTACCTACGTTTTGGGATCACCACTACTTTATTATCTCCCCTTCTTCCTAGCTCTCCTGTGTGCCCCATCTGTCTGGCATTCACCATGATGGATCGCTAGCCACTAAAACTTTTCTATTTTCTCTCCCTGTTTATTTCTGTGTTCCTTTCTGTCAAAGAACGTAGGCTTGAAACATAAAAGACTTTCTCACTTCCCGAGCGTTAAACTAATACATCTGTTTGTTGTTCTCACTATATATATATATATATATATATGTATGTATATCAAGACACACACACACACATAATCAGAAACAGTTAGTGAATTAAATATTTGGGAGTAGCCTGTAAGCCACGTACCCAACATAGCAAGTCTTCTTCAGATATTCAATGGCTCCTGTTCCACACCTTAAAATGGTAATATTTGGTTCTGTTGGAATCAATCTGGTAATTAGTCTGGCCATATTCTGACTAATTAATTATACATTTCCCAGTTTGGTTTTGACTGTCCACTGGTCACAGTAATAATTGTAGGGTTAGGGTTACATTCAGCTATTTGGTAGGTGTGTGGTTAAGAACCTTGCTTCCCAACCCTTTGGTCCCGGGTTCAGTCTAACTGTGTGGTACCTTGTGCAAGTGTCCTCTGCTGTAGCCTTGTGAGTGAATTTGGTTGATGGAAACTGAAAGAAGACCAGTGTGTGTGTGTGTGTGTGAATTTTGCTTCCCAACCACACGGTTTTGGGTTCAGTCCCAAGTGTCTTCTTCTATAGCCCTGGGTTAACCAAAGCCTTGTGAATGGATTTGGTAGGTGGAAACTGAAAGAAGCCCATTGTATGTGTGTGTCTGTGTGTCTGGACATCTCATGGTGGCTGTCAATAAGGATTGTCGTCATACAAGTGATGTTGCTCCTTTGCAGTCTTCTCTGCCTTTTGGGGAAAATATTACTTTGCTTGGAAACGGGTGGAGTTTGGTGCCACAAAGGGAATTTGCCTCCTGCAAGCAAGGAAAACTAGACCTTAAATGATGATGGTACTGTTGCTGTCTCCAACACTGCTACCACCACCACCACCACCACCACCACCACCACCAAAGCCACAATTCCCTACACCACCAGCACCACCACTACCACCACTACCAGCACCACCAGCACCAGCACCACCACTACCACCACCACCACCGCCACCACCACTACCACCAGCACCACTACTTGACTGTGGTTGCAGCAACATCTCGTCATCATCGTTTGAAAAAGTAATTACAACTTATTTCTCTTACGCTCATGAATCTATTTTCGTCATTTCAGAGAACCATCTCTTCCACCCTGAGCTGGAGACTGAAGGCCTGCTATGGGTCTCCAACATGTTGCTACCAGACAGCACATGGATCCTTCCCGTAGCACTTGGACTCATTAACCTTTCCATTATTGAAGTAAGTTCATTAATTTTGTTTTAATATGAAATCTTGTCATGATGTGATTAAATTCACTAACGATATACGGAGAGATTAACAAGTGAAATGAATCAGAAACTCAAAGACATCAACAAGTACAAAGCGTATCCAATATTTAATAATAATAATAATAATAATAATAGGGGCAAGCATGGCTGTGTTGTAAGAAGCTTGCTTCCCAACCACGTGGTTCTAGGTTCAATCCCACAGTGTGGCACTTTGAGTAAATGTCTTCTACTATAGCCGTGGGCCGACCCAAAGCTTTGTCAGTGGATATGGTAGGTAGAAACTGAAAGAAGCCTGTCATATATATATATAATATATATATATATACACACACACACACACACACACACATATATATACACACATTTATATACATATATAAACATATATATATATAGATAGATATATACATACATATATACATATATATATATATATGTATATAATTGAATAAGTCAACAAGAAGGTGTATGGTTAGACACTATTCCTGACGGAATACACCATCAGGAATACTGACAACCAATGTTTGTGTGTTTACATCCCCGTAACTTAGCAGTTCAGCAAAAGAGATCCAATTGGATAAGTATTGGGCTTTAAAAAAATAAGTACTCGGGTTGATTCATTCAACAAAAAAAACTCTTCAAGGTGGTGCTCCAGTATGGCCACATTCTAATGACTGAAACAGATAAAAGATAAAAAAAGCCCCCCAAAAAGATTCCATTAAACTCCTTGGTCCCTTGGTAATTACCATGTGAAATTAGTATATGTTTGTGTGAGTACCATTGCCTGTCTTTCATCATTCCTGCAGGGGATTAGAGGTTGTAAGACTTAGCATTTGTTGAATGAAGTGTATGAAAGCTTGAGAGAGAAAATGTGATAGAAAGAGAGAGAGAGAGTTTTGGAGAGTGAGTGAATGAGAGGGAGAGAGAGTGTGTGTGTGTGTAATACAGTAACTCCTTGCCATATCGCAGTTCACCTGTCGTGGCTTATTTAATCTTAGGTCAATTCCTTCATGGTGTTGTTTTGCATTTATTATAAAATAAATATATACAAATTATAAAAATGATTAAAAAAAAATATACAGTACAGTACTGTTTCTACCTCGTGGATTTTCATCTATCGCGGGGGTTTTTGGAACGTAACACCCGTGATAGCCGAGGGGTTACTGTAGTTTGAAAAAGATTGTGTGATATTTTGAGAGAGAATGTGATAGATTAACCCTTTAGCATTCAGATTACTCCTCTGCCAAATGTAAGGCTTATTTATTCCCCTTGTTTCAATAGAAATAATGCCTTATCTCATGGCTTTCCTGGATTTCAGTGTTGTGATCTGTACAGATGAGACAGTTCAGCAAAGGAAAGTCCAGGGTGACAAAAAATCCAGGCCAGACATTTGTGACTCTTGCTCAGTTGGGGGACATCTGGTATGGAAAGGTTAACATTGGTCCAGATAAGTTGCCCAAACTGGATGGATGAATGCTTACGATTTCTGTCTTGAGAAAATAATGTATCTTTAATTTGACATCTTCATAAATGTTCCACTGGAATTATTTGGAACTTAAAGTCTAACCGTTTTGCTTCCAAGATGGATTGTTAACCCTTTCAGCATTCAGATTACTCTGCCAAATGCTAATCCTTATTTATTCACATTGTTTTGAATTAATCCTGCATTATCCCATAGCTTTGAGATTTCAATGATGTACTGGTTTACTTTCAGTATGACATTCTAAGGTAGGTTTAAGAGACCAGATGTGGCCTGTTTGAGCGTTAAACAAGTGGAATGTTTTGGTCGGGTATGACTTGGTTGAAATGCTGAAGGGTTTTAAGAGATGTGGTAGCTTTTATTTGTGCTGCTGATTGAGATGAAATTGTCAACTTGTTTCCATGGTTCTATCTTTAGCAATGATGTGGTGTGATTTGTATGCAGACGAGTTCATAAAGTTAAATGGGGACAACATGAGTCATTTAGGGGTGTCATGAGGGTGTGGACAAGATTCTGTACCCTGACGAGGCAGATTATTTACTGTGCTAGCTAAGGAGAAAGCTCTACCAGCCCCAGGGAGATGCTTAACAGCACAATCTAAGAGGAAGACTTAGAATAAGGGGTTGGTCCTGTGTGGAGTCCATAGGTAGACAACTCTGCTGGTTTTTCTCAGATCATCATCATGATCCATCATCATGATCCATTGTCCATGCTGGCATGGGTTGGACAGTTTGACTGGGCTGGCACGCTAGAAGACTGCACCAGACTCCAGTCTGATTTGGCATGGTTTTCTACAGCTGGATGCCCTTCCTAATGTCAGCCACTCTGAGAGTGTAATGGGTACTTTTATGTGCCACTGGCACGGGTACCATATGTATGACACCGGTATCTACCATGACTGTGATTTTTCTTGGTTCAATGGGTCTTCTTCTCAAGCATGACATAATGCCAAAGGACTCAGTCATTGCCTCCGTGAGGCCCAACACTCGAAAGGAACTCAGCCACTTTGCCTCCATGAGGCCCAACGTTCAAAGGTTGATTTTAATTTTTGTTGACATGCCACCAGCACGGGTGCCCTTGGCTTGATGGGTCCTCTTAAGCAGAGCACATCGCCAAAGGTTTCGGTCACAAATCATTGTCTCTGTGAGGTTCAAAGTTCGAAGGCCATGCTTCACCACCTCGTCCCTTGTCTTCCTGGATCTACCTCTAACACAAGTTCCTTTCACAGTTAGAGATCGGCACTTCTTTACACAACTGTCCTTGTCCATACACATCACATGACCATACCAGTGCAGTCGTCTCTCTTGCACACCACACCTGATGCCTCTTATGTCTGTGAAGCATAATAACATTGCTTTGGCAAAAGTTTTTCAAAATCTAAAAATCATTGATTTGTTGGGTAGGAGACATTTTGGTGCAGCCGTTTTGGCACCACCAGTTTGGCATTGCTTGTTTGGTGCTGATCTAATCGACATCAGATGTTTTAATGTATCTCTCTTTCTCTTCTCTCCTCCCCCTCTCCCCCATCACTCTCTCTATGTATGTGATCATATTTTTCTTTATGCATATGAAAGGGAAAGAATTAATGTCAATACAGCATCATCATCATCATCATTTAATGTCCTTTTTCCATGCTGGTATGGGTTGGACAGTTTGACTGAAAACTGGTAAGGTCCTGAACTGCACCAAACTCCATTCTCTCAAATACTTACCCATTTAGCATTTAAAACCATCAATCTCCTGCCCAAATATTCTACGGGTTTCATGCGGAAACTGACCGGATCTGGCCTCTCATGCATACCTTCAATGTCGTTCATAGAAATCTCAAAGCCCTGAGATAATGCATGCCTAATTCAAAACATTGTGGATAAATAAGCACTTGACAAAATGACCTGAATGCTAAAAGATTGGAAGTATTATTAACATGGTGCTCCAGTATAGGAGTAAATGTACCCTAAAATGCTGTCCTCCTGTTATGTGTGATAAACTCATTTTCTGTTACAGATGTATGCATTACAAATGAAGAACACAAGTAAATTTTCAAAAGTAGTAACAAACCTCATTCGGTGTCTCAGTATTGTAATGATACCAATTGGAGCTTCCGTCCCAAGTGTAAGTATTTCCTTTGACAAACCATCACTCATTAACCTTCTATAAATTACTTGTTAATGTAACCTTCTGCAGACTTGCAAAAGGCCCGTGCAAGTGCCATCAATTAAAAGCTCTGCAGACCAAACGCCAGTAGATTTCAGGGTTAATCAGGAGAGAATGCAACCCATTTCTGTGGCCTTCCTCTTGATGGCTTTGCAGCACACAGCCTTTCTTCCTTCACTGATGAGAGGCCCCATCTACTGGATCGACTGATAAGTAGGTGGTAGGGGACCTCAGGAAAGAATGTGCACCATTTTGAGGACTTCCTCTCAATAGCTTTACACTCCCCACTGGACTGACTGTCTAGTATTTAACCATCACCATCAATGATCTACTGGCGGACCTATCTTTCCTTCCACCTCAGGCCTTTGGCACCAAAATTACCTCCTATAATAGCTTAGAAAAATAAACTGCTGAGCAAACTTTATGCTTCCTGTCAGTGGAACGTCTTCTTAGCTTGTAGGAGCAGATTCCTATCAAAGAGTAACGACCTACCAGACTGCTATTCAGGTAATAACATCTGTAGATGAAGGGATACCACAATGAACATCATGTATCAATGTTCAAGTTTTGCCATACGGTGGAAAACCTCTTGGCAGAGTCTCTCCCCCTCCCCCCTGCATTCCAAGAGGCCACCATTTATTTCCCACCACAAATCCTGTCGTGTGCGGCTGTCAACAATGTCCACGAAGGGAGATAACTCCCTGTACTCTCGAACCCATGGGGCAGCTCAGAATATCACAATCGCCATTGTTAGCTGCCCTTACACAGTATTTGGCAGCAGTATGACAAATTTTGGCAAAAACATATTCTGCCTGGTTTTCATGGATTTGTGCTTTATTTTTGGAATAAATAAATAATATACAGTAATCCCTCGACTTTCGCAGGTGTTGCGTTCCAACCCCGCCCCTCCCACCCGAGATGGGTGAAAATCCGTGAAGTAGAAACAGTTCTGTATTCTTTTATTCTTTCTTTTTTCCTCTTGTTTCAGTCATTGTGACTGTGGCCATGCTGGAGCACTGTCTTTAGTCGAGCAAATCGAGCCCAGGACTTATTCTTTGTAAGCCTAGTACTTATTCTATTGGTCTCTTTAGCCAAACCGCTAAGTTACAGGGACGTAAATACATCAGCATCGGATGTTGGGGGGACAAACACAGAAACACACATATATGCGACAGTCTTCTTTCAGTTTCCGTCTATCAAATCCACTCACAAGGTTTTGGTCAGCCTAAATCGTCTAACCACATAAAATATTTTCATTTGTAATATTACATTATGTGGTTAGAGGATTTAGTGTCTATTTTTCAGCATATTGGCAAAGAAAATTTTTTCTTTTTGCCCTTATTTATAATTTTATAATTTTCACCTTAAGACACTTGCCCAAGGTGCCACACAGTGGGACTGAACTCGGAACCATGTGATTGGTAAGCAAGCTACTTACCACACAGCCCCTCCTGTGCCTATACCTTATTTTTAATTATTTTTATTTGTATATATTTATTTTATTATAAATACAAAACAACACCACGGTGGAATTGATGTAAGCTTAAATGATAACCGCAAAAGGTGAACCGTGATATGGTGAGGGATTATTGTATTGCCTCTTCATGTTGGAATAATGTGGACCATCAAGTCATCGTGGGTGAAGGATGACGGATGACCTGCACGGGTGACTGGCGACTTTAGTTAAACTGAAGAAAGAGGTGCATGCCATCCACCTCATCACTCTCGTCCGTGGGCAAAAACCAGGAGAAAGACAACCTGGGATGGAGACAGATGCAGTGGATTATCAAGATGCCTACTTGCCTTGCCTTGCTCTCTGCACCTGCAATGTGTTGCTGCATGTACAGAAATATGCACATACAGATAGAAAGAGAGAGAGGGGAGGAAGGAGAGAGAGAAATGTTGGTTTCAAATTTTTGCACAAGGCCAGCATGTTTGGGGGGGAGGGAGTAAGTCTATTACATTGACCCCAGTGTTCAGTTGATACTTATTTTATTGACCCCGAAAAGGGAGAAAGGCAAAGTCAACCTTGGTGGAATTTGAACTCGGAAAGTAATGATGGACAAAATACCACAAACCATTTTGCCCAGTGTGCTGGTGGCACGTAAAAGACACTAATTCAGCATGGTTGATGCCAGTACTGCCTGAGTGGTCCCTCATGCCGGTGGCACATAAAAAGCACCCACTACACTCTCAGAGTGGTTGGTGTTAGGAAAGGCATCCAGCTGTAGAAACCTTGCCAGATCAGATTGGAGCCTGGCTCGCCACTCCTTAGTCAAACAGTCCAACCCATGCTAGCATGGAAAGCGGATGATGATGCTAACGATTCTGTCATCTCACCACCCTCAATAGGGGAAACATTAAAATGTCTGGTGTTAAATAAGTCAGTGTTGAGTCAGTGGCACCAAAAAGGCGATGGCAAATTGTTGGTGCCACAATGGCAATGCCTAAATGTCTTATAATTCATGTTGTTATGAATTTTTTCAAATTTTATTAAATAATTTTTATTTTCATTCTTTTTAGTGTATGTGTTGGTATTGGACATGTTCCAGCCTTTATGGTCTTCTTCAGAACATTGTGTTGAAATTTCCCAAAGTCAAGCGAACTCTCAAGATTCCAGAAACACCAAGTGAAAGTAAACAGCCACTTCAAGACCTTTTCGCTGCTGCTAAAAAGAAGTACACCTGGAAGAAATAGGGCCATACTTTTGGATTTTCCAAAAAGAGAAAAAAAAAATTCTTCCCTTTTTTTTTTCTTTTTTTTTAGAAAAATACTCTCATGTTTTCAATTTTTACCTCAAATTTAGTTTTTACTTATTTAAAAAAACAGAATTTCTTGTTTGCTCTTTTTGACAGAATTGTCTTTTTTTATTAATAAAATTTTAATAAGAAATTTGTTGTTTTTATGATAATAATAATAAAGAAATTATTGTGTCTAGTGCTCAGGTGCACCACAACTCATCAAATGTGCATGTGCAATACATAGTACTTTATATATCTAATATTTTTACAACTGTATTTAAGAAGTAGGGTACCTGTGTAGTGGTGGCAGTGGTGGGGACGTTGTTGTACCTCCTCCTCCTCCTCCTCCTTCACTTCCCCTGATTTATCTATGATACACATAAGCTCCCTAGCACCTTGGGCAAATGTCTTCTTTAGCCCTGGGCTCACCAATGCCTTGTGAGTGGATTTGGTAAATGGAAACTGTGTAGAAGTTCATTATATATATATATATATCATCATCATCATCATCATTGTTTAACGTCCGCTTTCCATGCTAGCATGGATTGGACGGTTCAACTGGGGTCTGGGAAGCTCGAAGGCTGCACCAGGCCAGTCAGATCTGGCAGTGTTTCTACGGCTGGATGCCCTTTCTAACGCCAACCACTCCGTGAGTGTAGTGGGTGCTTTTTATGTGCCACCGACACAGGTGCCAGACGAGTCTGGCGAATGGCCACGCTCGGATGGTGTTTGTTACGTGCCACTGGCACGGAGGCCAGGCGAGGCTGCACGGCCACAATCGGATGGTGTTTGTTACGTGCCCACAGCACGGAGGCCAGTCGATGCGGTACTGGCTATGGCCACGTTCGGATGGTTTTCTTATGTGCCACCGGCACTGGTACCACAAAAATACAAATTCCATTGATGTTCATCGATTTTGATTTGATTTTATATATATATATATATATATATATATATATATATTGGCAAAAACGGTAAGATAACAAAAGAAAGAAAGAGACCTCAATATTATGTAAATAGAGGAAATTTATCTATAAAATAATATGTTACATTACTCGGTAGTCAAGATAAAACTCTGAGTTTCAGATGCCGAAGTGGAAATCCACAACACCATCTCTTCGGTTATCTGGCTATTAAATAGCCAGATAACCGAAGAGATGGTGTTGTGGATTTCCACTTCGGCATCTGAAACTCAGAGTTTTATCTTGACTATTGAATAATGGTAACATATTATTTTATAGATATATATATATAGGTAGCAGAAATAGCTGTTAGCAATGTTAAAGTTTTGTATTAAAATAAATAATAACCGATGGTAATTAGTTTGTCTGTTGATCAAAATTTTTTCCATTTTCTGCTTAATTTATATATATGCAATTATAAATAAGGGCAAAAAGAAAAAATTCTTTGCCAATATGCTGAAAAATAGACACTAAATCGTCTAACCACAAAATATTTTCATTTGTATTATTACATTATGTGGTTATTACATTTTATGTGGTTAGAGGATTTAGCGTCTATTTTTCAGCATATTGGCAAAGAAAATCTTTTCTTTTTGCCCTTATTTATAATTTTATAATTTTCAATTTAAAAGGTATTTTTCATATGCTGGCTACTGATAAAATTTTTAATAAAATTTCATCCTTATATTAGAAGCATATATACATACATACATACATATATAATGGCCCCCGTGCCGGTGGCACGTAAAAAGCACCCACTACACTCACGGAGTGGTTGGCGTTAGGAAGGGCATCCAGCCGTAGAAACACTGCCAGATCAGACTGGGCCTGATGCAGCCTTCTGGCTTCACAGACCCCAGTTGAACCGTCCAACCCATGCTAGCATGGAAAACGGACGCTAAATAATGATGATGATGATGATGATGATATATAAATATCTATCTATCTATCTATAAATCTCTCTCTCTCTCTCTCTCTCTCTCTCTCTCTCTCTCTATATATATATATATATATATAGTAAATACCAAAAAACAACAACACGAAGACATGGTACATGTAAAGTATTACCAGACGCTTAGAGAAGAAAAGATGGTTTAACATTTCAAGCAAAGCTCTTCTTCACAAACAGGAGACAGGAAAGTCCAATAGAAAAGGAAGACAGAAGCAAAAAATTGCCAACAATTCACATGTTGCATTTTGAAAGATTATTATATACTCTAGGAAAACTATATTCAGAATTATCCAATGGAATATATCTCTAAATTCTTATCTTATGAGAATATTATTGGATTTATATATCAACTGTTGAATAACATATTTCGAATACCTGAGAGGAAACCGGTAAACGTGTTGAGTAATCCCTTACTATTTACAAATATGTATATATATATATATATATCATCATCATCATCAACGTCCGTTTTCCGCGCTAGCACGGGTTGGACGGTTCGACCGGGGTCTGGGAAGCCAGGGCTGCCCCAGGCTCCAGTCTAGTCTGGCAGTGTTTCTACAGCTGGATGCCCTTCCTAACGCCAACCACTCCGCGAGTGTAGTGGGTGCTTTTTATGTGCCACCTGCACAGGTGCCAGGGAGGGGTCTGGCATCGCCCACGATCAGTTGGTGCTTTTAACGTGCCACCGGCACAGAGGCCAGCCAAGGCGGCGCTGGCATCGGCCACGTTCGGATGGTGCTTTTTATGTGCCACCGGCACAGAAGCCAGTTGAGGTGGCGTTGGCAACGGCCACGTTCGGATGGTGCTTTTTATGTGCCACCAACACAGGTATCAGAACTACTGTTTCGATGTTTGTGTACATGCACTTGACTCAACGGGTCTCCTCAAGCACAGCAAGACGTTCCGGGATCCAAGGTACTTTGCATGGGCAGGGGCTATGCGGAACTGGAGCCGGAAGCGTCCCGGGTCTTAGTAGTCACAGCACATCTCCAGAGATCTCGGTCCTTTGCCATAGTTCAGTGAGGCCCAATGCTCTGAGGTCATGCTTGTCTACCTCATCCCATGTCTTCCTGGGTCTACCTCTCCCCCTGATTCCTTCAACTGTTTGGGAGTGGCACTTCTTCACACATCTCTCCTCATCCATCCGCAGTACATGACCATACCATCGCAAGTGTCACTCTTGCACACTGCATCTGATGCTTCTTATGTCTAGCTTTTCTCTCAGGGTGCTTACACTCTGTCGTGCATTCACACTGACATTACACATCCAGCGGATCATGCTAGCTTCATTTCTTTCAAGTCTACACATGTCCTCTGCAGTCACAGCCCATATTTCACTACCGTGAAGCATGGCGGTTTGCACACATGCATCATACAATCTACCTTTCACTCTGAGTGAGAGACCCTTTGTCGCCAGTAGGGGTAGGAGCTTTCTAAACTTTGCCCAGGCTATTCGTATTCTAGTGGTGACACTCTCTGAGCATCCACCTCCACTACTAACTTGGTCACCCAGGTAGCGGAAACTATCAACTACTTCTAGTTTCTTCCCTGGAGTGTGATGGAATCTGTTTTCTGAGTATTGTGGTGTCTATTTCCCTGTGCATCTGCCGCACATGAAAGCTATCTTATCAGTTATTTCCCTTTGATGTTGCTGCACCTCTTATGCGTCCATAGCTTACACTGGGTGCATCTTATGGAGTTTCTACCTACACCTTTCCTACAGATTGAGCAGGGCCACCTACCCGAGGGGATGTGTGCTGAGTACCTCTTGCTGCTTACTAATACTTTGGTCTTTGCTACATTTATTCTAAGGCCCTTTGATTCCAACCCTTGCTTCCACACCCGAAATTTCTTTTCTAGTTCCGGTAGTGATTCTGCTATGAGAGCCAGGTCATCAGCATAGAGGAGCTCCCAGGGGCAACCTGTTTTGAATTCCTTTGTTATTGCCTGGAGGACTATGATGAATAAAAGGGGACTGAGGGCTGAGCCTTGGTGTACACCTACTTCTACCCGGAATTCTTAATTATATTCGTTGCCAAATATATAGATATATATACATATATATACATATATATATATATATATATAATATATACATATATATATATATAAATATATACATATATATATAAATATATACATATATATTATATATAAAATATACATATATAATATATACATATATAAATATATACATATATAAATATATACATATATAAATATATAATATATAAATATATACATATATAAAATATACATATATATAAATATATACATATAATATAAAATATATACATATATAATATATAATATATATATATAAATAATCAATATATACATATATATATAATAAATATAAAATATATACAATAAAATATATACATAAATAAATATATTACATATATATATAAATATATATACATATATAAATATATACATATATATAAATATATACATATATATATATAAATATATACATATATAAATATATACATATTATATATATAAATATATACATATATATATATATAAATATATACATATATATATAATAATATATACAATATATATATATAAATATATACATATATATATATATATATATATATATATATACATATGTATATATATAAATATATATATACATATGTATATATATAAATATATAATATTATATATATATATATATATATATATAAATATATTCATATATATATATATATAATATATACATATATATATAAATATATACATATATATATACATATATATATATATATAAATATATACATATATAATATATATATAAATATATACATCATCATCATCATCATCATCGTTTAGCGTCCGTTTTCCATGCTAGCATGGGTTGGACGGTTCTACTGGGGTCTGTGAAGCCAGAAGGCTTCATCAGGCCCAGTCAAATCTGGCATGTTTCTACGGCTGGATGCCCTTCTAACGCCAACCACATATAAATATATACATATATATATATATATATAAATATATACATATATATATATATATAAATATATACATATACATATATATATATAAATATACATATACATATATAAATATATACATATACATATATAATATATATATATAAAATAATACTATATATATATATATATAAATATATACATATAATATATACGCGAGAAAGAAGCAAACAAGAATGGATAGGTTTTTAGTACGATCGTTTCATACAAGGACAGGTTTTATTAAAAGTTGCAAAGATTACAGCATATAAACGAAGTCCCGTACTCATCAGCTAAAATACATGTAAGTTCTCTAGACCATCCTAGTGTTTGAGGCTATACTCATGAAGTAATGTAGATAATTAAACAGATTTCTAAAGTTCATTAAAGTTCTTTAAAGATGATGTACAGTCTTATCACAGAATTTTAAAAAAGTTTTGATAGCATCACAGAGAAGGTGACCTAATCCATATGAATTTCCATAGATAGGATGAGGATTATATACTCACAGAAGACAATTTTATCCATTGTTAATTACAACGAGGTGGGTCTCAATTCCTGCTTATTAGCATTACAGAGAGGGTGAATTAATCCTTGTATATATGCACAGATTCCAATGTTGTGTAGATGTAAATTTCCAGAGAAATGGAGATGAATTTCATATTACAGGCGATAAATTTTACAATGGTTGAACACAATGAGGTAGGTATCAATCCTTGTTATATGATTAGGTGTTGCCATATTAATCACATTACTGCTATTCACAAGAGGCTGTAGCTATTTAACTCTTAAAGGCTGAAAGGCTTACTAGATCGGCCAAGAATAGAGAAGGGAATAGAAGAAAAGAGAGAAAATAATGGAGGAGGGAGCAAAAAAGGGGGGGGGGGAGAGGGGGGACTAAAAGAGAAGAGAAAAGGAAACAGAGAATAAGAAGAAAAAGAAGAAAAAGAAAAAAGAGAAAAGAGAAAGAAATAGGGAAAGAAGGGAAAAAAAGAAAAAGAAAAAAAAAGAGGGTTCTAGCTATACAGAAGAGTTAGTAGACTGTAAGTCTGGTTTTAATCAACAGGCATCTAGGAACTAGAGGAGAATATTATTCTTTGACCAGTAAACCATTAATTTATTGCTGTTGAAATCAGCTATGAGTTTAAAGAGAATCTAAAGAGATAACACAGTCAGGGGTTAAGGGGTCAGATGCTAAAATCACCAGAAAATACATTAGGAAAATCTAAGTATAATCTTATCAAAAAGTCATTAAAAATTTACTTATTTAATTTATTCATTTTATTGTCTTAAGGAGTTGTCGTTATTATTCATACATTGACTGACTACAGGTCAAATCTTATAAGATCATTTACAAGGTTAGGGGATTGTCTATCATAATGAAGATAATCATATTATCACCGAGGGAATAGCCTTATTTATTTAATTATGAAATAGAATTATGGGGTACAGTAACTAATTATAATTTATTAGAGTTATGCTATTTAAATTAGATAAGTTAGGAATTAAAATTAAATATACAATTAAGATTTAAAATTAAGAATTTAAAAATTGTGAGTTTGAAATTAAATAAAGCCTCAATAAGTAGCGAATAAGTACTATTCATTTCCCTGTTCTCAAAAAACTGATGCAGATATAAGGAAAAAGATAAAGATAACTGTAATGTGAGAACTCTTAGTTATCTACTTAAAGCAGTGCTATACTAGTAGAAATCAAGTTATATCTATCTATCTAGTTATGAATATTCCAATATTTTAAATATTTTAAAGTCTTCAATTTAGCGTGGACAAAAACTTGACCTAGTTCGATATGGTTATTCAATAAGTTTCTATGTTACTATGCTTTAGAATTTCGTACGTCTCCATGGAGCATAGTGACAACCAACCCTACTATTTTTATACGGAATTGCTCTCCTAACTATTTCCCAATTAAGGGTATAATTTTTATATTATTTTTGAGTTCTCATAGATATCATAGAATTATTTCTAGGAAAACAGTTAGGATTTCTTATTCAACATCCCAAATATGTCCATTTAATAGCTAAAATAATAATAACAACATTAAAACGCCAGGAAGATAGAATAAAAATAATAATATCAGAATGAATACCAATAGCAATAACAATAATACTACCAACAATAAAAACAGCAATAGGAACTATCAAAACATAGGTGAAATTAGTAACCACAGAATGACTAATAACATTAACATTAATAGTAATAATAATAATGCCGATATTAATAGAATAGTAATATTGTTAATAATAGAAAATAATAGAAATAAGGCTAATGGAGAAAATAAGGAGAATGAAAATATCAGTGATTATCTAACAATAATATACAGTTGGATAAAAAAGACTAACAATAATAATAAACATTACGAATAATATAAGAAATCTTGGTAGGACTTTACACCTAAATGATGAAACAGAAGGATCAATAAATAATAACAATACTTTAGATATTAGCACCAACTATAGAATGATAATCAAAATAATAGGAACCTTAAACATCTACCCAGGAATAATCCAAGGCCTGAAGTTGTTCCTCCTGTGTGTAAGTGTAGAATAAAATCAAAATGCCCGGCACCTGGTCTATGTAGGGAAAATAATGTAATCTATAAATGTACCATATCCACGGAGAATAACAAATATTTTTACATGGCTGTACAATTAATTTTTAGCTAGAGTTAGAAATCACATCTCGACTTTTAAATTACGTCATAAAGCTGGTACCACCACACTTTCAAACAAAATCTGGGAACTCAAAAATAATAATAAAAATTATACCCTTAATTGGGAAATAGTTAGGAGAGCAATTCCGTATAAAAATAGTAGGGTTGGTTGTCAACTATGCTCCATGGAGACGTACGAAATTCTAAAGCATAGTAAACATAGAAACTTATTGAAAACCATATCGAACTAGGTCAAGTTTGTGTCCACGCTAAATTGAAGACTTTAAAATATTTTAAATGATTGGAATATTCATAACTAGATAGATAGATATAACTTGATTTCTACTAGTATAGCACTGCTTTAAGTAGATAACTAAGAGTTCTCACATTACAGTTATCTTTATCTTTTTCCTTATATCTGCATCAGTTTTTTGAGAACAGGGAAATGAATAGTACTTATTCGCTACTTAATTGAGGCTTTATTTAATTTCAAACTCACAATTTTTAAATTCTAATTTTAAATCTTAATTGTAATATTTAATTTTAATTCCTAACTTAATCTAATTAAATAGCATAACTCTAATAAATTATAATTAGTTACTGTAGCCCCATAATTCTATTTCATAATTAAATAAATAAGGCTATTCCCTCGGTGATAATATGATTATCTTCATTATGATAGACAATCCCCTAACACCTTGTAAATGATCTATAAGATTTGACCTGTAGTCAGTCAATGTATGAATAATAACGACAACTCCTTAAGACAATAAAATGAATAAATTAAATAAGTAAATTTTTATGACTTTTTGATAAGATTATACTTAGATTTTCCTAATGTATTTTCTGGTGATTTTAGCATCTGACCCCTTAACCCTGACTGTGTTATCTCTTTAGATTCTCTTAAACTCATAGCTGATTTCAACAGCAATAAATTAATGGTTTACTGGTCAAAGAATAATATTCTCCTCTAGTTCCTAGATGCCTGTTGATTAAAACCAGACTTACAGTCTACTAACTCTTCTGTATAGCTAGAACCCTCTTTTTTTCTTTTTCTTTTTTTCCCTTCTTTCCCTATTTCTTTCTCTTTTCTCTTTTTCTTTTTCTTCTTCTTATTCTCTGTTTCCTTTTCTCTTCTCTTTTAGTCCCCCTCCCCCCCCCCCCTTTTTTGCTCCCTCCTCCATTATTTCTCTCTTTCTTCTATTCCTTTCTCTATCTTGGCCGATCTAGTAAGCCCTTCAGCCTTTAAGAGTTAAATAGCTACAGCCTCTTGTGAATAGCAGTAATGTGATTAATATGGCAAACACCTAATCATATAACAAGGATTGATACCACCTCATTGTGTTCAACCATTGTAAAATTTATCGCCTGTAAATATGAAATTCATCTCCATTCTCTGGAAATTTACATCTACACCATTGGAATCTGTGCATATATACAAAGGATTAATTCACCCTCTCTGTAATGCTAATAAGCAGGAATTGAGACCACCTCGTTGTAATTAACAATGGATAAATTTGTCTTCTGTGAGTATATATCCCTCATCATATCTATGGAAATTCATATGGATTAGGTCACCTTCTCTGTGATGCTATCAAAACTTTTTAAAATTCTGTGATAAGACTGTACATCATCTTTAAAGAACTTTAATGAACTTTAGAAATCTGTTTAATTATCTACATTACTTCATGAGTATAGCCTCAAACACTAGGATGTCTAGAGAACTTACATGTATTTTAGCTGATGAGTACGGGACTCGTTTATATGCTGTAATCTTTGCAACTTTTAATAAAACCTGTCCTTGTATGAAACGATCGTACTAAAAACCTATCCATTCTTGTTGCTTCTTTCTCGCTTATAATCACCCCACATTACTGTATTGTTAAATCAGTATAGTTTTTTTGGTGCATCTAAGTTAGGTACCATATTCAAGTAAATTTTTTAAATTAACTTGAATCTTTATTGCTCTTTGCATATATATATATATATATATATAAATAAACTATATATATATATATATATATATAAATATATACATATATATATATAGATAATATAATATATATATATATACATATTATATAATATATACATATATATATAAATATATACATATATATATATATATATATATATATATACATATATATATATATATATATAATATATATATTATACATATATATATAAAATATACATATATATATAAATATATACATATATAGATATATATATATATATATATACAATATATATAAATATATACATAATATATAAATATATACATATATATATATATATATATAAATATATACATATATATATATATAAATATATACATATATATATATATAATAAATATATACATATATATATATATATATATAAATATATACATATATATATATATATATATAAATAAAATATATACATATATATAATATATATAAAATATACATATATATATATAAATATATACATATATATATATAAATATATATATATATATATATATATATATATCCAACCCATGCCAGCATGGAAAGCGGACATTAAACGATGATGATGATGGTGATATGTCTGACCCATAAAAACATGGAACATGAAATTTAGATGATTATCATTATGATAATGATATATATGTGTGTGTGTGTGTGTGTGTGTGTGTTTGACAACTTAATGCTTGTCAAACCTTTCACAGCTTGACAACTGGTGATGGTTTGTTTACATTCCTGTTAGCTAGCAGTTCAGCAAAAGCGACTGATAGAATAAGTACGCAGACTTAATAATTAAGTACAGTGGTCAAGTTGAGTAAAAGCCTGCAAAGCAGTGCCCCAGCATGGCCAAAACCCATAAAAGATACCACCTTTACAATAATTTAATAACACCAAAGCACCAGATGCACTGAACAACAACAACATTATCATAAACATATTTTTACAAGTGCAAGGTCATAACCCGGGGGTGGAGAGCAATTAAATGAACCCCCAGTACATGACTGGTACTTTAGTTTTCAATGCTAAAGTATGAAGGGTAAATTTGAACTCAGAACCTAAAATACCTAAAATTACTGCAAGGAATTTTCTCTGATATTTTAATTACTTGGTTAAGCTGCCATAATTAGTATTACAGTGTGGAGGGGCATGGCTTAGTGGTTAGAGTATTAGGCTCACGATTGTAAGGTTATGAGTTCGATTCCCAGTGGCATGTTGTGTCCTTGGACAAGGCACTTTATTTCAACTCTCTCCAGTGCCCTCAGCTGGCATAAACAAGTAGTACCAGTATTTCAAAGGGCCAGCCTTGTCACACTCAACTTCCCAGAGAACTACGTTAAGGGTACACATGTCTGTGGAGTTCTCAGCCACTTGCATGTTAATTTCCCGAGCAGGCTCTTCCATTGATCAGATCAACTGGAACCCTCATCGTTGTTGCAACTGATGGAATGCCAGCTTCAATATTACACTGCCTCGTACATATATTTTAGTGTTTAGAGTAACCGCTTGTGTGTTGAGGGTGCTTCTGTTCTGCCCCTTCTTTGTTGAGTCGGATGCTGTGACACTGGGCCAGATGTTTCTACCATCCTCAGTGTTCATGCTGTACCATTTCCCCCTTCTCTTGAGTCGGGTTGCTTATTCAGTGGCATCTGGAAATATCTTTTCTCCTCTTTGCACCTAATCCAAGACTCCAGAGCATCGAGTGAACCCTGGTGGCAACAAATCTTTTATGATATCATCATCATCATCATTTAACGTTTGTTTTCCATGCTGTGATGGGTTGGATGGTTTGACAGGATCTGGCAAGCTGGAGTGCTGCACCAAGCCCTAATTGTCTGATTTGGCATGGCTTTTATTTGTTTTGGGCAGGATGCCCTTCCTAATGCCAACCACTTTACAGAGTGTACTGGGTGCTTTTTACGAGGCACCAGCCTGGTAGCTTTTTATGTGGCATCAGAACTATGACTATACAGAGTACAGTATTAAGCATAGATCTTAGTCTTTTCTACTCTAGGCACAAGGCCCAAAATTTTGGGGGAGGGGTCCAGTCGATTAGAGTGACCCCAGTATGCAACTGGTATTTAATTTACTGATCCTGAAAAGATGAAAGGCAAAGTTAACCTAGGCGGAATTTGAACTCAGAACATAAAGATAGATGAAACACCGCTAAGCATTTCGTCTGGCATGCCAACGTTTCTGCCAGCTGATCGCCTTAATAATGATAATCTTTCCTCCTCTAGGCACAAGGCCTGAAATTTTGGGGGAGGGGGCCTGTTGATTAGATCGACCCTAGTACGCAACTGGTACTTAATTTATCAACCCTGAAAGGATGAAAGGCAAAGTCGACCATGGCGAAATTTGAACTCAGAACGTAAAGACAGACGAAATACTGCTAAGCATTTCGCCCAGTGTGCTAATGTTTCTGCCAGCTCCTCGCCTCCTTAAGCATAGATCTTATTGCAGTGCTTCTGAGCCTTCTCTGGATCAAGTTAAATCTTTTGCTTCTACAATACAAAATAACTACAGCTTACTACCAAAAAAAAGAAAAAGCATTAATAATGCATAAAGAAATGGAAATGAATGCAGCTGGAATTAAGAAGTTACGGGTGAATATAATGAAACATTTTTATTGTAAAATATAACAGTTGATGTTCAGGTCAAACAATAACTCATTTACAATCAAGTAATAAGTTTAGATAATGAATAGATTTGTATTTAAATAGTTAAATTAGTTTTAAATGTTTTAATTCTCATTAGTCCCTTTTAACGTTCATTGAAATAAAATGCCTTCTTAGACTGTCCAGCAGCCGGAAAGATTCAGAAAATACACATTTAATTTAATTTGAGTAAAAATAAAAATATACCACAACCATCATTTTTATCTTAGCTTTTCAAATTTACCATATTTGATGGCATAAAAAGACACTATAGCATATGAAATACACCCCAATTTCAGCAGCCCATATTCAGGAAAAAAAGCATTTACTACATTAAAAGATGTAATATTTAAAGTAATTATTTCAAAGTCTGTTAACCAAAGCTGAAACTGATTACTTTGTCCAAAAAGTTAGCAGAAGAACTCAACAGAAAGCAAGACAGCTCTATATTTAAGGGATGAGGAATTATGTACATTATTTACATTTGACGGATATTTGTCCTCATCTTGTTTGTTGTTGGGCATATGGTGTAATGCTTAAGACCGCGGGCTACTAACCCCAAGATTCCGAGTTCGATTCCAAACAGTGACCTGAATAATGACAATAATGATGATAACACCGAAAAATACCTTAGGAACGAGAACCCAGGTTTGAAATTTCCCCAAGACACCTGATGAAGGCTGGAGGGTATATCAGCCAAAATGTTGTATTGACAGCAAACAAGATGAGGACAAATATCCGTTGAATGTAAATAATGTATAAAGCAAGACAGCAAATATATTCTACATGATTACAGCAATCAAAAAGGATCAACTGTTGTGAGCAAACATCACCGGTCCATTGTTATAAGAATTCCTTTTACTGTGCAAGTATTGTTGATGATAATAATGGTTTCAAATTTTGGCACAAGGCCAGAAATTTCAAGGGAGGAGTAAATTAATTAGATCGATCCCAGTACGCAACTGGTACTTAGTTTATTGACACCGAAAAGACGAAAGGTAAAGTTGACCTCAGCAGAATTTGAACTCAGAATGTAAAGATGGATGAAAAACTGCTGAGCAGTTTTCCTGGCCTGCCAACAATTCTACCGGGTTGCCACCTTAATGATAATAATAATCCTTTCTATTATAGGCACAAGGCCTGGAATTTTTCAGGAGGGAGGTTAGTTGATACTTATCTTATTGGCTCCGAAAGAATGAAAGGCAAAGTCTACCTCGGCAGAATTTAAACATAAAGCCAAAAGAAAAGTCGGTAAGCATTTTGTCTGGTGAGCTGAGAATTATTCTACCAGCTCACACCCCCCTCCTTCATTAGGAACAATAACAATAATTTTTAACTAAATATTATTAAGGGGTCAGACTTGGTAGAAGGGACCATCTGGATTAAAATTAGTCTATAGTAGTGAGTGTCAGGGACAAAATAAGTTTTTGGGAGACCCACTTTCGCATATAAGACCCGGGGGTGATTTCTGAGACATTTTTATGAAAGAAAAAAAAAAGTGTCTTAAAAGCCATCATTTATGGTATATTGCACAAACACTGGATATTCAGCATCTCTTGAAGTCATGACGTATCACTCCTTCACTTTGCTCCGACATTCTATGGAATGGTTAAACCTTTCAAGAAACCGTTTCCACTGAGCTTTTTACCAATCTGTGAGAACAGGGAAGTGACCTCAGCTTCTAATTTTTCTTTCCTTTTATTCACCGTTGAAGAGATGCTTCATATTTTCCCTTCTTGATTGCAGTGTCAATCCAATAATTCTTCACAAAATGTCAAATCTGCAAACAAAGAAAATACTCTAAATCTAACATATCAATGGCTGGTTGGGGTACTGTATTTCATTGTGCAACCATTGCACAGGGTGCGACAGAAGTAACGCCCTTTTATATTGAATCATGTTGTTTTCATGAAGCAATACTTAATAGATTTCTTAAAAACTTTGTAATTTTTTTTCCTTAGTTTATTATTTGTTTCTTTAATGCAATAAATTTGTGTTAAAGAAAAAATGATTTACTAAACATTTATATACAATAAAAGTTATTAAATGCAAAAAGAGCAACACTTCTGCTGCACCCTGAATACTATCAAGTACATTAAAGGCCGGCATTCTTTCACCTGGACTTGAAGAATCATAAGAGAACTCGGTAGTTTCCGTGATCACGTGTTGTCTTGTCAAATATCAGTTGACGAAATGGGAAGAGAAAGCTAACGGGTTGTGCGTGCATGCTTGTTCTTTTGTGTGTGTGTGTACATTCCACAACACATCTTTATATATAAAAGTAAGGTTGTGTGTCTGTCCCCTTCGATTTAGATTCCTAACTACTCCCACATTTTGCGGTGCAGTTTAACCAAAACCGGGTATCTTATAGTCGTGATTCATATTGAGCCCTTCTGGGTATTAGCGCGCGTCTACGATGAGTCTACGATTTAAAAAAAAATTTACCATCATTTTTTTCCATTTTAATGCATTTTTTCGCTATTATATAAGGGAAGTAACTCTCTAAAAATGTCTACGATGAGTCAACGATTTAAAAAAAAATTTACCATCATTTGTTTTCCATTTTTAATGCATTTTTTTGCTATAACTCTCTAAAAATGCTTATATAGTTATTTCCCTTACAAACCCGAGCAACGCCGGGCGATACTGCTAGTATATATATATAAAAAAGAACAGGCACACAAACACACACGCACAACCCGTTAGCTTTCTCTTCCCATTTCGTCAACTGATATTTGACAAGACAACACGTGATCACGGAAACTACCGAGTTCTCTTGTTATGATTTCTCAAGTCAAGGCGAAAGAATACCCAAAGGTTTCTAAGTCAACACTCCTGAAACATGCAAATTACTTATTTTTCTATCTTTGATCACATTGTTTATATAGACGTATTCCTATACGAAACGTAACTTTCAGTGCAGGCTCTAAATTTTATAGAAAATCTTAATGATTTATGGTATTTCGTTATGCAACCATAAATTACATTAAATGTTTTTATAAGTCGACACCACATTCTACTGTGTTAGCAGTGTTCTTCTTTTTCATTATTTTGTTAAAGTTATTTCAGTAGAAATTATAACCAGCACTGATTTTTTTTGCTGCAACGTTTCGTATCAAGACATCAGATGTTTGTTTACATCTGACGTCTTGATATGAAATGTTGCAGCAAAAAAATTAGTGTCGGTTATAATTTCTGTTGAAATAACTTTTAACAAAACGATATGGAAAACCTGAAGAGATCATTTTAAAGGGTGTCTAAACAGTGTCAAAGCTATAAACAAAAGCACTCATAATCGTAATAATTTCAAATTTTGGCACAAGGCCAGCAATACCGAGTGCGGAGTTAAGTCACATTGACCTCAGTGCTCATCTGGTCCTTATTTCATTGACCCCGAATGGATGAAAGACAAAATCGACCTCGGCGGAATTTGAACTCAGAATGTTGAGATGGACGAAATGCCACTTTGCAGTTTGTCTGGTATGCTAATGATCCTGCCAGCTCACTGCTTTAACAATCATAATGGTTTCAATTTTTTGTGCAAGGCCAGCATTTGGGGAAGGATTAATCAATTACACTGACCCCAGTACGTCACTGGTACTTTGATTTACCGACCCTGAAAGGATGAAAGGCAAAGTCAGCATGAGCGGGATTTGAGCTCAGAATATTAAAAAAAGCCGGATGAAATTCCATTCAGCATTTCGTCCGACACGCTAAGGGTTCTGTCAGCGTCTTGGCCTTCACAATCACAACAAAAGCCACATTGATTTCAGGAAATACTCACCGGCAGATTTCCTACAGTAGGCACAGGCATGGCTGTGTGGTAAGAAGTTTGTTTCCTAACCATGTGGTTCTAGGTTCAATCCCAATGCGTAGCATTTTGGGCCGGTGTCTTCGGGCCGACTAAAGCCTGTGAGTGGGTTTGATAGACGGAAACTGAAAGAAATAAGTGTGTGTGTGTCCACGGCTTGACAACCGGTACTGGTGTGTTTACATACCCCGTAACTTAGTGGTTCAGCAAAAGAAACCAATATAATAAGTACCAGATTTAAAAGACAGCAAGTATGGGGATCGATTCATTTGACAAAAAATTGAAAAAGGTGTTGCCCCAGCATGGCCGCAGTCTAATGATTGAAACAAGTAAAAAAGATAGAAAAGAGAAAGGAAAGAAAACAGATCCAGAAAGGCAAGCAATGGAACAAATGAGCGATGGAATTAGTGGTTCCAGGAACACATTTCGTTTCGTTTTCGCATTTCAAAAGAGAGAGAATGAAAGATGAATTTCATTTAATTGTTTGGCATAAAAAAACATGGAATTACAAGAGACGTGTGAAGGTGAGTAAACTGGCAAACCATTGGTTACAATGCCGTGGGCTCCAGTTGATTTGGCCAACGGAACATCCTACTCGTAGAATTAACATACAAGTGGCTGAGCATTCCACAGACACGCGTACTCTCAACGTAATTTTCAGGGAGATTCAGCATGACACAAGATGTGTCAAGGGTGGCCCTTTGAAATACAGGTACAACTCATTTTTTGCCAGCAGAGAAATAAAGTGTCTTGCTCAAGGACACAATGCGTGGCTGAGAATCGAACTCACAACCTTATGATCGTAGTCCTAATAATCTAACCACTAAACCACGCGAGGAGATATAGTCTGTGAATCTAACTGAACCATTAGTGGCCCCAGTGGCATGACATCACAGCTAAAGCAAAATTGTTCACCCTTAAAATATAACAGTGGATCCCCAATTTACTGTTTTGCCTGTGTGGACCCTCAAAGAGCTTATATGGATCCCGGTTGAGAACTACTGGCTTATAAGGACAGAAGGGAATAGTGATAATAGAATGGGCAACTCTTGTATAATGCTTTTTACAGCTCAAATTCTTGGCCACTCAGTGCAGGATTTGAACTCACAACTTTATGTTCATGAGCCAAAAGCTGTAACCACTAGGCTAAGTATCTTCCTGTTCGAAAAAAAAAATTGTAAATTATACTTGCCTTACTTGTTTTTTGAGCCCCAAAAGGTCAACTTTATATAATAGGGTCTTCAGCCATTCCACTTCCATCGGCTATGGGAGGAAAAAAATAATGATAAATAAAACGAAATGTAGATATCCGTTTCAGCAATAAGAACAACAGAAACCACATTTACCATTGACTACGATACGATGGTGGTAGAATGGTAAATGTGTGTCAGATTGGTAGATATGTGGATGATTGGTAAACTTGTAGAAATGGTGGAGCGACAGATAGAACACCCAGTGACAATTAGTTGTGTTGCTTTATATTTCGGTGTTCAAATCTCTGTAAGAGCCTTTCATCCTCCCGAGGCTCCATAAAATAAATTTTATTGAATGTTGATGCTATCAATCTGTGTCCCAAATTGAGGGCGGTGCAATGGTATAAACAGAAGAAGGACAATCTAAATGGTAGTAGAATTTAGTAACACCTGGGGCCGTGGCGTACCTTTGAGTTTGCTATCTCCCTGCCAACTAGACAGGCTTATACAATATAAGTGGAAAAGTTTCACTGAACTTCTGTTTCACAGTATCTATGTATTTGTTCGAAACATCCATATGTTTTTAGTTGAGGTTTTGTGGAAAACATTTCAAATTTGTCTGTATAAAGTATCGATATTTGCCCGACTGATGCAATGCCTTTCAAACAGAAACCAGTTTGTATACTCTCTTTTACCTGTTTCAGTCATTTGACTGCGGCCATGCTGGAGCACCGCCTTTAGTCGAGCAAATCGACCCCGGGACTTAGTCTTTGTAAGCCTAGTACTTATTCTATCGGTCTCCTTTGCCGAACCGCTAAGTGACGAGGACGTAAACACACCACCATCGGTTGTCAAGCAATGCTAGGGAGACAAACACAGACACACACACATACATATATATATATAAACATATATACGACAGGCTTCTTTCAGTTTCCGTCTACCAAATCCACTCACAAGGCATTGGTCGGCCCGAGGCTACAGTAGAAGACACTTGCCCAAGGTACCACGCAGTGGGACTGAACCCGGAACCATGTAGTTGGTAAACAATCTACTTACCACACAGCCACTCCTACGCCTATATAGCATTTTAATTTGATGTTTGAGTAAAATAATTTCGTTAAGGATTTCAAAGGATTTCAAATCTATCTATGTTATTTGGAACGTTTGATGTTTGCATAAAGGATTTTAAATTGATGTGTATATAATTAGTTTTACCTGTTAAACATATTAAACTTGTTACCTGTACAAAGTACAACGTTTGTGCAACCGTCCTTTTCAAATATCGTACTTTATGCAAGTACAGGGTGTTCAAAAAGTCTCTCCGCAGTAAGTATTGCAAAATAAATACTTATAAGATGGTATAAAGCTACAAAAGAATATATTAGACTTTAAAAATACTTCATAAGAGGTGTTGAAAGTGTCTTGCTTCGTTTTCAATACATAAAATTTAATTTCTCTTTTACTGCCGTGTGAGCACTTCCTGGGCTGATTTCCGTTTCCTGTGACAATTTGCGTAAGGACTTTGACGGGCTTGCCAACAGTTTATCAGAAATATTGGAGAGGGTTTCGTCTGAAGGAACAGTAGGCTTACCGCTTCTTGCTGCCATCTTCCACTGAGCCTCCTGTGTCTCTAAATTTTCTTATCAAATCCCCGCACAGAGTGTCCCGATGTGGAACAACAGGATTTGGAAAGGTTTCACTGAACTCTCTGTGTATTTGTTTCCGGCACGAAACACGCATTCAACTAAAAACGTAGTTCTTCAATGGTTAGCATGTCGACACGCTGAAGGGACACAATGACTGAGGGACAATGGCCAACACCCGGCCGCCCATGCAGTGAGAGCCAGGTTGCGCATGCGCAGGATGAAAAAAAATTCACTGCGGAGAGACTTTTTGAACAGCCTGTACGAATTTAAAACACTTTAAAATAACACAAACATAAATTTAGAATACTTTATACAAAAATCAGTGAAATTCTTCATACAATCGTCAATATAAAATAATTTAAACAAACATCTATTCCTGTTTAAAATATTGCACACAAACATCAATTTGAAATGCTTTTCATACCAACATCAGTTTAAAATATTTTATATTAACAGCAATTTCAAAGCATTGTAATCCGCCGAGGTCGACTTTGCCTTTCATCCTTTCGGTGTCGATAAATTAAGTACCAGTTGCGTACTGGGGTCTTTGGAATGAAGATAAGAGAATCAATGTCACATTTTAAACTTGAGAAAAGTCTTGCACAGTTTTACTGTTCTGCTTACAGACTGTATTTGTAATATGCGAATCAGTTGGTTGATTTCTTTTCCTGAAAATCCAAGCTTATCCAGACGGACAGTTCGGCATTTACTCACAAAACCAAGTGTTCCTATTATTATTATTGGTATAAATGTAAAATTGTAATCCGGATGATATAAAAGCTTGAGGTTTCGAAGCAGTTTTCCATAGTTTTTTCTTCTTTCTCTTTGAAAATCAAAGAGACATTCACACATCAGCAAGACAGCTGACCTCTATGACGGTACATACATTTTCTTGTCTGTTCCAGACGACAATATTTGACCTGATATGCTTACACTCGACATGTTTTGATGAGAATGTTCCACCAGTATTCCTTCTGCTGGTATTTGCATACGTATTCAGTAACAGAGCTTTTTTCAGTTATTATTCCAGGTCAATCATTTTCCCAAATGGTATTGTTTTTGCGACAATGTCATGTCGCATAGGGCCGTAGTACTTTGATGTCATTTTTGGGCATCTGCAAATCACGTGTGTGATATCTTCCGTGGAAATATGACATAATCTACATTTTCGGTTGCATCTTAGGAGTCCAAGGGTTTCACTGTCTCTATTGTTGATTAGATATTTAGTAGCAATCTCCCGTTCTTGGACTGCAAACGCATAGCCTTCAACATGTAATGCTGTGTGTGTGTGTGTGTGTGTGTGTGTGTGTGTGTGTGTGTGTTTGTCCTCCCCGCCCCCACTATCACTTGACAACCAACACAGCAGTTCGGCAGAAGAGACCGATAAAATAAGTACTAGGCTTACAAAGAATAAGTTCTGGGTCAATTTGTTCGACTAAAGGCAGTGCTCCAACATGGCCGTAGTCAAATGACTGAAACAAATAAAAGTATATATATCGGCCTGCTTGCTTAACCAGCGGGGTGGCGTCATTTGAAGGCTAAAAAAACAATGCGAAGCGCATTGTGACCAGCGATGTGTAGCAACATCTGATAGCCTGGTCGGTCACGGTGATCACGGTGATATATATATATAAACAAAATAAGCAACAGGGATATCCAGATATACCTCTGTATATCCTTGTTGCTTATTTTGATTATAATCACCCCATTTGATTTATATGGATAATACCAGACCAAATTCTGGTGCCTTCAACTTAAGTACCATATTCAACTGAATCTAAATTTTACTGAACTTATATATATTTATATATATGTATGTATGTATGTATGTATGTATGTATGTATAAACAAGCTGTTTCTTTAGCTTTGTGTGATCATACTCACAGTCCAATCACTGAAATAGGTAAAAGACAAAATAATATACAACTTAGGGAAGGAAAAGGTAAGTCTTCCAAACGGAGACTTCACGGAATCATAGACCCCCCCCCCCGCAAAAAAAAACCCCAAAGAACTTCAGGATATCAATTTGTATATTAATTATCCGTACTTACTTTATCAACGATAAAAAGAAAAAGAAAAAAAAATCTTTCAATTCAGTAAGATATCGAACCCATTACATCGACCATCTAATTTGATCTTTTTCTTTCGCCTTCTGAGAGACATCATTCATGTTTTATTTTTACATGTATCTGAATCAGATTGAAGACTATTTGCAAAGTAGCTGGGCCTTGAATTTATGTCAACAATAAATAAAACAGGATTTTTTATTATTATTATAGCGAATGAATGAGAGATATTTACGAAAATCCAAATCTTTTTATTGTTAACTGAACATATGTAACTTTAGACGTGATAATAGTAACGTTTCTTTTTTATTTGTTCCTTGTTACGGTAAAAATTTGTATGCCACACCCAACTGCGGCAACCTGAACAAAGATATTATTTCTTTAGTAAATAAAGATTCATTTTACTTTTTGTGTCAGCAAACAGTTTTTTTTTTTCGTCTTTTCCATTGTATCTTCTGTTTTCGCACAGCCGCGTAATGCTGTGAAATACACAGAATTAGCGAACGGCGACTCCTACCTTCATTTCTTCGTCCCCAATCACATTTCACACGTGAGAAAATCGCGCAAAATAACATATTCATCGGGATCACACACACACGCACGCAAACGCACGCACGCACACACACACACACGCAACACATACATACAAACATACATACATACATACATAAATGAAGAAGACAGTAGAATTGACACGAAGCGCAGCCTCTCTTGGACACAAGATCACTACATCACATCACACTTTGAGGGCTATGCATTTGCAATCCAGGAACAGGAGATTGCTACAAAGCACCTGGTGAACAAGAGGGACAGAGTCGCTCTTGCAATCCCAAGGTGCAACCGCATGTGTAGGCTATGTCATGTTTCTGAGGAAGACATCGCGCATGTGATTAGCGGCTGTCCTAAAATGTCGTCATAGTACCACCGCCCTACGCGGCACGATGTTGTCGCTAAAACAATTTACAATACCATCCGCAAAAAAGACTGTCCTGAAATAAACTTAGAAAATCCCTCTGTTATGGAATACATTCATAAACACCAACTCAAGGAATACTGGTGGAATATTCCCATCAAAACTTCTGCCAAACGTAAACATAACAGGCCGGATATTGTTGTTTGGGACAGAGGGCAAAGGTATGTACCATTACAGAGGTCAGCTGCCCTGCAGATATCAGTAACTCTTTGAAAATAAAAGAAAAAGATGATATCTATGGACAACTGCTTTGAAACCTCCAGCTTCTATATCCAGACTATGAATTCATATTCATACCAATAATAATTGGAGCACTAGGTTTTGTTAGTAAATGCTTAAAAGAGAATCTGGATAAACTGGGATTTTCAGGAAGAGAAATCGACCAGCTAATTCGTACATTACAAGTGCAATCTGTGAGTGGAACAATAAAAATATGCAAGACTTTACTTAAGTTCCGAATGTGAATTTGTCTGTGTTAACAACATCCCAAAGATGGAGCTTTGTGTCTTTGTTGGAAACCGGTTTCCTCCTCAGTGGAAGATTTATAATAATTAAAAAATAGAAGAAACATACATACATGTAATTTTTTGCACTAATGGGTATATGTCAATTAGTATGTTGAGTAAAGCACGTTCACATTTTGGGCTACCTGGTGTCATCCACGGTTGGGATATATTTTTCCGCAGCGTTAGTCGGGATAATAATAATTGAAGAAGGAAACGGAAAAGAAATTTGGTGCCAGTCTTTATTCAGTACGACGATCGTTTCGGCCCGTCCTGCGTCTGTTCTTTTATGGGTGGGATGTTATGCGTCCGATTGTGTTGCATCGATCAGTGCAGTCTGGGTCACATGACTGTATAAAGTGGTGTCCCGCAGGCATGTGGTTGTTTACCCGCTGTATCCGAGTGAAATCGTTGTTGTAGCCAATGCCAGTGCCACCTGACTGGCACCCGTGCCAATGGCACGCAAAAAGCAGAATTCGAGCATGAGCGATGCAAGTGCCGTCTGACTGGCACATGTACCGGTGGCACGTAAAAACACCATTCGAGCGTGACCGATGTCAGTGCTACCTGACTGGCTTCCTTGGCGGTGGCACGTAAACGCACCCAATATACCCTCAGAGTGGTTGGCGTTAGGAAGGGCATCCAGCTGTAGAAACCTTGCCAAATCAAATTGGAGCCTGGTGCAGCCCTCTGGCTTCCCAGACCCCAGTCGAACCGTCCAACCCATGCCAGCATGGAAAGTGGACGTTAAACGACGACGACAATCTACCTATCTATCTACCTATCTATCTATCTATCTATCTATCTATCCACGCACACACAAATGGTAAATTCATGATAAAAATGGCGTAGAGTGGGATGTGTGTGCGGGTGGGGGGGGGGCAGGGCCGGAGAGAGCGGCCATTTTACGTGTGTTTGCTGCAGGCGAAGCAACGTTGCGTGTAACGAAGGGACGCCCAATATGGATGCCACGCAGCGCGGCCCAAACCCAGGCTACGGCTTCACAGCACCAAAGGTCACATAACGGACGCGCAATGCTGACAGACATTCTGTCCCAACAGTCTTTGTGCCCAATTCTGTGCTCGTCCATTTGGGTTGAATATTCAACGAATGCGCATGCGCGGAGCTGCTGCTGGTGTGATTCGTGTGGGGATGTGTGGTAAGAAATTTGCTCCCCAAACACGTGGTTCTGGGTTCAGTCCCACTGCATCGCACCTCGGGCAAGTGTCAGTAATAGAAGACACTCGCTGAAGGGGTGCGACGCAGTGGGACTGAACCCAGAACCATGTGGTTGGGAAGCGAGCTTCTTACTACACAGCCATGCCTGCACCTATATACATAAAAGGTATTGGTATTTAGAAGATCCCAAAAGATCCAAAGAGTGGCAGGTAATGCTAATTAAGTGTTAAAGACAGACCACAGTTAAACTCTTGATTCGATCGTAATACCGCTGAAGAGTTTATCTCTTATGATAAAAGGCAGATTTTCTCTGCCTCCCACATAGTTTTTAATACAATTGTACAATATAGAATTTCTTCAATTGGAATTTACCTATGATTTTTCGAAGTAGATTCGATTGGGTCATGGCATATACATTTTTTTCAATTTCACCCCCAATTCAGAAAAAATTCGAGAAAACTCAATATTTTACGATTTGCCTCTCTCATTTCAAATGCTTTACTCCTGCTATTACCACACACATTCTGCTACTTTCTCTTATTAATGCTTAAACCAATCCTCAAAAAAAAAAAGGAAACAGAGATCTGTCGCTAACTTTTGGTAGTATTCATTGGCGAGCGTACATCAGTTGTCAATTGTTGAAAGAAAGAAATTGTAAGCTAAGAAGGTGTGTGTGTGTGTGTATGTGTGCGTGCGTGCGTGTGTATGTGTGTGTGTGTGTGTGAGTGTATGTGTGTGTAGGAAGTGAAGGATAAAAATATGGCAAGAAGTGGACACATGTACATATATACATACATACATCCATACATACGTACATGCATACATGTGTGTGTGTGTGTGTGTGTGTATGTATGTGTATTAATGTGTGTGTGTTGTCTCTCTCTCTATAAAGCTGAAGTTGTCTGTGTGCGGCAGGTTTGGTAGCCTTCAACTAACACTATCTCCTCCGAGACCCTGCGACGCAAGTTGACCAAAATTGAGAGTATGATACAAGAAGGGTTGCTCTTCCTCCCGTAGAAGATAAAATTCAAATCGGACCATGTTAACACCAAAAATTATTTACATCAAAAACGTGCTTATTTTCTATGAAAATCCCTATTTTTTACGATTTTTTCACTGCTGTGTCGCCACTTTTCGGTGTATTTCAACCAGAAAAATGTTCACTTGAAGAGAATAACAAGCTACATAATGCAAAATTTTTACTTTTCAAAAAACCCATATTCCAGTGGGTCGAAACAAACCCGAGCAACGCCGGGCGATACTGCTAGTATATATATATATATATTATTTACTATTTATATATATATATATATATATATATAGTTATTTATATTAAAGTATGTCGACCTTATTGTCACGGTTGGGATGTCTGTATGTTATTCTCTTTTATGGTGGTTTATTGTGCTTGAAATGATAAATTCATGCAGCATTTACTGTGATTTGCGTTCGACAATTTGGTCACCAGCTGTGTCCATTGTTTCTCAGACAAAACCAGGTTTTGTAGTAGTTTATATAAATCTTTATTTTATTGCTTTTCGTAGCAGGTAGCGAACCATACGAAACACACCTAGAATACGTTTCCTAATATCTATATATTTTAATAAAGATAAATAGTTATTTCATTAGTGAATGACATAAGCCTTTATTGTTAGAGCTTGACATTAATAGGTAATTAATCCCCGAAGGGGAATTATGAGCCGTAACGTATTAGGTCAGAATAGAAACCTCTTCTTTAAAGAAGCTTTTTATTCAAGCGTTATGTTGGGTAACAATCGATAGAGTACGATCGCGAATAGAAGTGGCGGAAATGGGTTCCATCGAAGGATCTCTGGATCAACAGGATGCGTATCTCGTAGATCAGGGGTCTTTCCAGATCGAGCTGGTATTTCGAGCTCACAGATCCGGTACTTTGGGCATTTGATTAGAATGGCGCACGAAAGAATCGCAAGACGGCTTCTTGAAGCCGAGCTAACCGGGAGGAGACCTACGAGTAGACCGGTCACGCTCCGTCCATAAATTGTCATGATGGTTACTCTCATGATCGGATCCTGTTGTGTGCATGTATGTGTAGGAGTACCGACAATTCAGCACCTGACAATTCAAAGCATAGACAATTCAGCGCATGTAACATATGTAATTCATTATTGCATTTTACTGGTGTTGGTTGTATATCAAAAACACATACACATGCAACCTGCGGACACAGCAGTCATGGAAGAGATTAACTCTACGTAAACAAAGAGCATACATGAAACAAACACCAGCAAATAAACATGAACATATATATAAATACATATGAAACGATGACTACACCTTTTGAATCTTCTATGAAAATTGAACTAGTTAACTACAGGTTCAAAGTAGGGGGATCAGTAAAATTGATCCACCGTTTAATATTTATTGCTTTAGTATTTAAAAAAAATATTTTATATTTCAAATATATTAAATATTTTAAAATATTTTGATTCAATAGACTTAGACTGAGTTTCGTCCCCAAAATAACCTTTACCTTTGTCCAATAAGATGCTCTGCGCTGAATTACCTAGCGCTGAATTGTCGCGTCTCGTTACGTGTATTTTGCGCCAGAGTATTCCTATTCGTTCGATGTCCGCTCTGTTTTAGGTGGTCGTCAACTCTAGACTTTTCCCGCTCGCGCCCTCAGTCGCTCTCGACTTCTCTTTATTCCGCTGATGAACGATCGATTCGTTCCGTTTATAAAATGGCAAATTTTTTTTTTTACTGTGGACGTAAGTTACTGTTTCAGTTTACTCAGTCTATATTCCTTACAACTATTTACGTTCTGAGTTTAAATGCTTTTGAGATCGACTTTACCTTCCATCTTTTCGGGGTCGATAAAATAAGTACCAGTTGATCACTGGGGTCGAGGTCATCGATTCCCCCCACCTTTAAAAAAATCTCAAACATTGTACCTGTAGTAGAAAAGAAAAATAAAGCTATTGTTGTTTTGCGTCCTGTTAGCTCTGATTATGCAAAGGTCTGCCTGATCAAGGCTGACCAGATGTATTCCAAAAGTATTCCAGAAATGCTTCGTCCAAGTGTATCATCATCAATCGCTGCACATCACTGTCTTGTGCCCCAGGACTCATGAGGCCCGTTGCCCGGCTTCCATGGCCTATAAGCGTCAGGGGTCACAACATTCCCCAGAACAGGACACCAATCTATTGTAGGGATGGTGACCCATTTACAGCTGAATGGACAGGAGCAACGTGAAATGAAGTGTCTTGCTCAAGAACACGATGCACCGCTCGGTCCTGGAATCGAAATCCCATCCCAACCACTAGGCCACCAACCTTTGCGTCCAATGTGTACCTGTTTTAAAAAGGTAGGGTGTGATTTTAAGAAATTTGGTTGTTATTCCTAGAAGGTCGAGAGAGTGCGCAGAGGTTTTTTTGTTGGCTCCAGTTATTATTAATGTCACCGCTGATGCGTAATTAACCATTTCAATAGCTTCGTGACAACTCCACTGAGTTGTAATTTAAAAAGCTTATTTTGTATATTTATATCACATAGCAGGTCATTCATGTAAGCATTTAACAACAGAATATTTTCTGTCCCTGAAAATTTATAAAAAGGCCAGTCTTAAGGATGCGGTCCTAGCGATATTAAGGATGTGATTTCCCTAGGGAGATCCTCGGTTTCAGCGAGGTTTCACATGAGCGACCACGAGAAGAGAGTTCTAGTTGTGTGTTGTCCTTGTTTAATGGGGTATGGCCAGTTTATGCTTTCTTGGTAGGAATAGATTTTGTGTTTGTTATTTTCGCAGTTGAAAGAATCAGGATTGGTGTATTCCCGTCGGAGGATCCTTCGAGGTTGCTGTTAATGGAATCAGTGCAGTTTGGGCTTGTGGTGTCTCGGTCGCATGGAAATTTCAGGGAAGAATCTTCTGCGTAAGAGTATGCATTGTCTGATATAAGGGCAAGTAGGTTAATGATGTGCAGAAGGATGAGACAAAACCGAACCCTACGTCGCACCAGAGGTGACAGAATGAGGGAGAGAAAGAGGTCCGTCAAGAGATACCGTAATAACGTAATCTGATAAATAGCTAATGAATAAAGAGATGAAAGACAAATGGCACGTTAGCCAAATACGACCCAAAAAAGTTTGTTGATGTCGAGACGGACAACGTTGCTTTCAATAAATCATTCCAAGTCTACAACATTCTGCTGTGTAATGGGTGAATAAGTCTTTATGGAAGCATTGAATCAAAATTCTCAGTTTTTCGCTCAAACAAAGGTCAATGGACCAGGTAATTATGAATTTGTGAGGACTTGTCTCACGCATTTTCTATTGGGACTGATAAATGAATGTTTGTGCTTGTAATAACGGTTTTTGAATGCGAGTTCCGTTTTCCCAATGTATTTTTCTTTCAACCTTGGCATTGTATACTATCAACATTGCCAGGTAGTTACCATCTGGTGGATAGTTCCCGCGAGTTCGACAGTCGCATGATCTTTATTGGCTAACTGTTTGCATTTGTCTTCTATTCAAATTCTTGCAAGCTGAATAACTAACCTCAACACAGTTCCTATTCAATCCAGTTCCTATATACAATACATATTGCTTATATTTTACGTATCTTCAATACAATATATATCCCGTCCTTATGTATAAAGTGATTGCTAAAATATGATTTAATTTCTTTTACCTTTTATTTGTTTCACTCATTGAACGGCGACCATGCTGGAGCACGCCTTGAAGGGTATTGTCGAAAAAATCGATTCCAGTACTTATTTTTAAGTCTGGTACTTATTCTATAGGTCTCTTTTGTCGAACCGCTAAGTTGCAGGGACGTAAACAAAACAAACCAAAGCAGTGGTGGTGGACGAACACAACACACACACATTATATATGTCTGTATATATGTAAATGTGTGTGTGTGTGTGTGTATATATATATATATATACACACACACACACACGAGAAATTTCTGTCAGTTTCTACCAAATCCACTTATAATGTTTTTGTCGGCCTGGGGTTATAATAGAAGACCCTTGCCCAAGGTGCAGCACATAGGAACTGAACCCAAGACTACATGGTTGGGAAGCAGACTTCTTACCCACACAGCCATGTTTGTACAGATATAAATGTTAAGATATAATAGGTACTCTTGCAAGAATTTTACTTACCATCAATGGAACCGTCAGATAAAGTAGAATATTGATGCGGAGGTGAGGTCGTTGTGGTTTCCGGTTCTTCAGCAATAATGTTTGACCAAACGAAAAATGAGAAAAAGAAAAAAAAGAAAAAAATATTGTTTTGTGCGATGTTAAGCATAGCTTGCCATAATCTTCGTTGCTTCATAACAACACAGCGTCCTCCCATACAGATCAAAATATAGCCACATAATTTTTCTAAATGTTATTATCAGACAACACAGCTTTGAATAAAATACATTTATGTAGAGTCATGCTTGATACACACGCACACACGCAACTGGCATTCGGTCAGTTATGATAATGAGGTTTCCAGTTGATCCAATCAGAGGAAGTTTGCTCGTGAAATTAACGTGCGAGTGGCTGAGCACTCCCACATACAAGGGGACCCTTAACGTAGCTCTGCGGGAGATTCAGCAGCTGAATGTCCAGTAAGCCGTGCCAAATGACGAGCGCCTGAACAGCTGCGCCCGACTCTACCGACAAGAACACATGGCTGCGAAGCAAACTTTAAACACCCGACTAAATCCATTTCCTACAACCTAATATATATATATATATATATTCTTTTACTTGTTTCAGTCATTTGACTTCGGCCATGCTGGAACACCACCTTTGAGCCGAAGAAACCGACTCCAGGACTTATTCTTTGTAAGCCTGGTACTTAGTCTATCAAACTCTTTTGCCGAACCGCTAAGTTACGAGGACGTAAACACACCAGCATCGGCTGTCAAGTGATTGTTGGTGGGGTGGGGTGGACAAACACATACATCATATATCTATATCTATCTATCTACCTACCTACACACACACACACACACATATATATTATATTAAATTAAATTAGAGATAAAACCACTATTAGGCAAATCATACAATGAAAAACTTAAGCCAATACATATATAAGCCAATATATATATATATATATATATATATATATATACACACACACACACAGCGGGCTTCTTTCAGTTTATGGCTACCAAATCCACACACAAGGCCTTGGTCGGTCCGAGGCGACGCAGTGGGACTGAACCCGGAACTCTGTGGCTGGAAAGCAAGCTTCTTACCACACAGCCACGCCTGCGCTTATAAATATAACTAGAATTCCTTCATAATGAAGATATTTAAATATTTATAATGATGATTTTTATAAATATTTCATCTCACCTGTGTTAGTAACGGAATGTTTATCTGTAACACGTTTCGAAGCAGAAGTGTCCGTTGATAGATCTTTCACATTTGATATGTTTGTGTAAGGCGGAAAAGATTGCGGAGTGGTGCCAAGCGTCGTTTTCGGTTTTTTGGTAAAAGATTCCGAGTTTGTTTTCGAAGAACTTTTTGTATTCTGCACAGAAGTTGTTGTTTCTGTTTTAATTTTTTCAGTTTCTGTTGGAACATCCGTCGAAGCTGTTGTCACTGGTTCAGTTGTATTTAATAAATTACCCAGGTTTTTCTCTGCAGACAGAACAGAGACAGAAATATTGGTTTCAAATTACATATATATG
>NC_043003.1:1949800-1954800 GCF_006345805.1 Octopus sinensis
CACGCGCACTGTAAAAGTTCATACATACGTCTACATACGTACAAGCACAAGAAAAAACAGGGTTACGGGTAACAATACAGAAAAAAGGCATAAGGAAGTATACAAAGAGTAAGCACATATCCTTATGCACGCACACACACCCACGCCCATATATCCTTATGCACGCACACACACCCACGCCCATATATGCACATACCTGCACACGTCTATATACGCATACACATACACGAACGCACAAAAAGGATTATACATACGTCTAAAAAAAACACAGGAAAAATTGTAAAAATACTGAGTAAAATACGTCTATATATATATATACTCGTATGCACTCACACACGCACACACCTATATACATACATACCCGCACACACGTACACATCCACACGTGCGTACAAAGGGTTCCATATACACGTTTAAATAGGCACAGGGAAAAATGCAGGGTGGAAGGTAGAGTACAGAAAAAATTATGTGTAAAAAATATATCTATAAACAAAATTCTCTATAATATATGTATAAAAAATATATAAATAAAATAAAAGTAAAAGGTATAATGAGATAAAAAAAAACTTGTGCGTGAACATAATATAGAAAGCAAGTTCTATCTGTAATTTTGGTGGGACCAAAAACGTAACAAAAATTTGGTCACGTGTGGGCAGGATCCGAAAAATTTTGTCCTTGAATTTAGACATGTAGCGGGGTCTAAGCTGCTTTTCCAGATGAGCCATCTTTCCATGTCGCATAGACCGCACTTTCCGCTGCCGTTGGTGTAGGGCTTACATTTGGCTAAAATCTTCCAATGGATGTTGTAACTGACACCTTTATCTTTTAATGACCATATATGACTGGATAATTTGGTCGTTTTCCTTTTATCCCAATGCCTAAAGCTCAAGGTGTGATTATTGAACCTGGCCTTGAAATTACCCTCTGTAAGGCCCACGTATTTCTTCGTTGAAATCGTGTCTTTAGTGGGTATAGAGTCCACGGTAGCTTCGTAGATGATGGTCTCGGACATGCAAGTTCCATTTAGTAGGCACAAATTTTTATCCCTGCATGAACGGCTGGTTTCGTACTGTGGTTTTTGTGTGTGATTATATTTTTAAAATTGGTAGTTGAGCTGAAACTAATTTTTAAGTTGTGTTTATTGAAGAGCTTCCTGTAAGTGTGGTTGACTGGAAAATGTCTATCTGTCAGTGCTAAGAAATATTTGCCAATATTGAAAGTCACCTCGGGTGAGTAGGGGTGTGTAAACCAGATGGTTTTCCTATTCCTATGTCTCCTCTTCTTTATTGTTGGGCTGGTGGCAGGTGTATAGGTTATTTCCTCGCTAAAACCACTATCTTTTAGAGCCTTATTATAAACTGGGGCTACGCTATTAAAAATGTCCTTATCGGAGGAGAGGCTAGAAATTCTCTTGCTAATGTTTTAACTAAATTTTTGAATACTATAGGGGGATGGCATGAACCTACATTAATATAACTAAGTCTATCATTGGGCTTCCTATAAGGCTTATAAATGTTCTTATTTAGATCTAAGGATACGTCTAGGAAATTGACAACCGTCAGGTTGGTATCTATAGTTATACTAAGTCCGAGGTTTTTCATTAAATGGATAATATCCTTCCTAAACCGATCCTGTGCTGGTCCATTTGTATTAGTGGTTAAAGCGAGGGCATCATTTTTGTAGATGGCGAAATATACATCAGGAAAGGTCTTACCCAACGTATCGAGTAGAAATAATCCAATAAGATCGCAAATGCCGGCTCCATCATATGACCCCATGCTCACATCGAAAGCACCCTCTGTGTCGGTAGTTTTGACCCACTTTGCGTTCTCGCTGAAAAGTAAAGTCTTTCTAGCATGGAAGATTATATCCTTATCCTGTGTACTGATTTCTATGAAATCGCTAGCGAAGGTGAGGGCTTTATCTAGCAGTTCTTTAGAGATAGAGGCATCAAAATCGACAATATCTAATTGTGTAAACCTCGCTTTTTTCTTATTCTCAATGGCTTTAAACCAGTCGACGACTTCTGTACTATTGGACCATTCTACTAGCCTAGTGGCGGTCTTAATTTTCGCATTTATTTTTCCTAAAATTTCTTTACTAATAATGCCAAGTTCTGATTTAGCTGGGTTAATAAGCCTACATTTAGGGTTGGATAGAGAGTTCTCTTTGTGGTTTTTGATTGTAATAAAGGACTCTTTTTGGGGAAGGACCTCTATTTTTTTTTATCTAATTTAAGTCTAGCGGCGATAACGCTAGCTTCTTTGTTAATTTCGTTATAGGTCTGTGGTCTTGCCTTGGTGTAATTATTAATGATGCTGTTGTGTAAGAGCTGTGAATATTTGCTGTGAATATTGGCCGGATAACTGAAGAGATGGTGGTGTGGATTTCCACCTCGGCATCCGAAACTCAGAGTTTTATCTTGGCTACCGAATAATTGTCACATATTATATATATATATATGTACATGCATATATGGGTACAGGACATAAAAAAACGTAGACAAAATGAGAAACGAGAACACAAAAAACAAAAACATAGAAAACGAACTTTTTTCGAACAACGAAAGAAACAAACAAACAGGGAAGCGAGACAAGCAACATAAAGAACAATCCCTTCATCAGTTGTCCCCTGTTTTATCTACTTCGCGTTTCAAAAGTAGGGACAAGATGTGACTTTGGGATTTTTTTGCGGTGGTAACAAAAACAGGACAGCGAGAACAAAACAGTAAAAACGGTGAGGACTGTTAAGCCAAGGATATTGCACTAACGATCGCTAGATCGCTGGTTCGATTCCCCGACAGGGCGTTGCGTTGTGTTCTTGAGCAAAACACTTCATTCCACATTGCTTGGTGATCATTTCGACACACTAGCGTTGTTAGGGGGCGGGGCGGCACTTTTAAAAGGGCACCACTTTTGGGTCTGCTGTAGGCAATATGTTTTTTTTGTGGGGTCCGGCGGGGGGGGGGCTACGCTAGTGTTTCGACATCTGACGTATGGCACACCTGTACACCTTTACAGGTAATGTCGATTTGATTGAGGGAAGCGAGCTTATGTGCAACACTACAACTTGATCACTCTAAACAAATCATCTGTGGTTGTCCGGCAAGGAATGGCGGAATCCTCGTCTGTCGTTTAACGACGGGAGATTCCATATTACATACACACACACACACACTCACATGCACACACACACACACACACACACTCACACACACACACACACACACACACTCACACACACACACACACACACACACACTAACCTAACGTCCATCCAACTGACAGAAAAATGAAATGTGAGCAAAAACTCGCCCTCCAGTCTTTAATTAAATCCTCAGATGGCTGACGTTACACACTATTAACCGCATCCAGCAGCCCTATGATTAAAATAACACACAATGAAATATTTCTAGAAAATTAACGAGGCAGAATATTAGCAATAGATTATTTACATTATTTACATTTGACGGATATTTGTCCTCATCTTGTTTGTTGTTAACACGTTTCGGCTGATATACCCTCTAGCCTTCATCAGGTGTCTTGGGGAAATTTCGAACCTGTATATTACAGAGTGTGTAACCTACTGCCTCACATACCTTCCCGCTGGCCATATTTACTTAATCCATTAACTGTCAAATTTTTTTATTCATATTTTTTGGCTTTGCCAGGTTTCTTAGGAGTTAGAATAATATATAATATTTAAATTTTCTTCATATATGAATTATTTTGGAAATTATGATAAATTTTTCGAAAAGTCCCAAATGGGGATCACTGAAAAAGAAGCACATTTATCCTTTTCTATTCAATTGCAATAATAAACATTTTAGTTTTTTTTTTTTTTGAAACTGTAGTATCAAATGCGAAGGTGAATGAAATATCAACGAATGATATAAATGGGAAATGCAAAAACAAAACAAAATACGTTTTCAGAACAGTCAATACTTTTGTAGTTCAAAAATTGCGATTTATGACATAAAATGTCCTCTAGAATTAACCAGAGCAAATAATGACAAACTTTAACGACTAAATATTGTTAAACACACCTCTGCAAATGCAATGTCCATAAGCAATTCACTTTAAATACAACGAACAGCCGGCTTATGGGGCTCGTGGCAGGCAATGTGTTATTATATAACGATTAAACTTGCTCAGTTGATTAGTTGGCCGGTTGCAATATTTGTCATGGCAGCTATAGTGTTAGGGAACTAACTTGGGCACCATTTCTCTGTCTCAGATGACTGCCATGTTAATTTTCCCCACAATCGCTAAGTGGCCCTGGATATCAGCCACAACTCATTTCACGCCTCGTTCTGGTTTTATTTCTGCTGAGTTATACATACATAATGACTCTTAAAAAGCTTATCTCAATCAACTGATTCAGTGAATATAAACATGATGATCTCTCTCTAGTGGCTTTGAAGATGACAATACTGTGAAAACCCAAAGGCGGCGAGCTGGCAGACACGTTAGCACGCCGGGCGAAATGCTCGGCGGTATTTCGTCTACCGCTACGTTCTGAGTTCAAATTCCGCCGAGGTCGACTTTGCCTTTCATCCTTTCGGGATCGATAAATTAAGTACCAGTTACGCACTGGGGTCGATATAATCGACTTAATCCGTTTGTCTCTCCTTGTTTGTCCTCTCTGTGTTTAGTCCCTTGTGGGTAGTAAAGAAATAGGTATTTCGTCTGTCTTTACGTTATGAGTTCAAATTCCGCCGAGGTCGACTTTGCCTTTCATCTTTTCGGGGTCGATAAATTAAATACCAGTTGCGAACTGGAGTCGATCTAATCGACTAGCCCCTTCCCCCCAAATTTCGGGCCTTGTGCCTTGAGTAGAAAAGAATATTGTGAGGACCAATGATCATGGTGTTCGTGGAAACTAAAGCGGGATGTCTCTGTTGTTTATCAGCAGTTGGTAAGCTCTTGTCTCAGATACTAAATCGATTTGACGATCGATCCGAATGAATATATTGCATGCGATGGAAAAATTAGTTTCCA